>NW_006239026.1:384882-406777 GCF_000226075.1 Solanum tuberosum | reverse complement strand
TTTTTTGGGGGGGGGGGGGGGGGGGGGGTAGGAGAAAAAGAAAAAGAGCATATTAGCCCAATGTCATGCATAATTTCTCGTACCTTCGGTAGATGAAAGTAGCGAAAATAAAGATAATGAAATGAATATGTGAGTATATCAGGGGAGAGAATTAGAAACGAAGATATTCAAAACAAGGTGAGAGTAACCTATATAATGGGCAAAATGAGAATGACGTCGTTGAAATGGTTCGAACATGTGAAGAAGAGATGCACAAATGTCCCCAATGAAGAAATGTGAGAGTTAACCAGGGGCATAACTACGTTATAGTTAGGATCTCCAATTGGACACCCTTCGTCCGAAAATAATATTGTATATATTAGTAAAATGATATACAAAGTGATTAAATAACATATTCTGAACAGTCTTGACAGAACAAGGTGTTGTAGTCCAATGATTTTAGATGTCTTGAAAAAGCCAGTGCTTAGGGTGCTCACGTGTTTGAACCTCACTAGCAACAATTTTTATTTTATTTTTCACTTTTTTTTACACACTCCGTGTAATTCCTAGCTCCGCCACTAGAGTTAACTATGATAGGTATGAAGAGAGGTAGAGATAAATTGAAGAGGTATTGGCGAGAGAGTAATTAGATAGGACATGAAATATCTACAGCTTACCAAGGACTCGACCCTAGGTAAAAAGATATGAAAGTCAAAAATTAGGATAAAAAATTAATAGGTAGTCAAGCGTTATCTAATTTTCCTTATCGGTATTATTACTTCAATTTTATCATTACACGGTTTCTTTTACCCCGATTAACATATTATAAATTGTTGCTATTGTTCTTTTCTTTATTTATTTCAACATAGCTTCTTCATTACTGTATTTTCTTTTCATACTTATTTTATTACTGTAAAGCCCATAGGGGTTGTTGTGATGGTATACACAACTTGCATTTTATAAACCTAAAAAGTGGGAAAAAATGGGTTGATTTCTTCCAAATTTTCATAAATTGAGTACATGTATCCTCAAAAAAAAACTTGATAAAATTATTTTCCAATACTCTTAAGATATACAAATAGACAAATCCATATATTAACAATTAGATCAATCTGATATCTTGATCAGCTTACGCGCACCTCAATATATTTCGCTTTTTGTATATATTTTTTGGGGGAAATATGTTCTAGAAAGGTCATTCACATGTATGATGTATCCATAAGACACTTTTTTAAGTGGCCTTTTTAAGTAATGGGCACCACTTGGGGCATCATGTGCATATTGTTGCACATGGCCACCAATTGTATATACATACATGAACTTCAAACAAAAACGACTTAACTTCAGTCTTACGAAACTTCAAACACCATATGTCTAAAATTATTTCGAAACGAAATGCCTTACAAAATTTTACGCATTGCAAATACGGCTTAAATTGTGCTGCAATTTACGATTCATGCTATCGAATAAGCTGAATAAATAATTATGGCAAAAGTATATACAATATAGAAATAAGTTATGTTGCTGGATACATACTAAATTTTCAACAAAAATTAAACTACAAAATTATTATTCCAAAAGTGTAAATAAGATCTTAAAGGTAGAATTACATCAAAATTTTAATAATTAATCTATATCTGCTTATTTACATGGCCAAAAATAGAAAACAAGAAAAAAAAGGTCCATGGGCCATAAAATGAAACTATAATTTAACCAAAAAGATATGAAATACCAAACATATATAAATTTAGTGCTGCTAACATAATCAAATTACAATTAGTATAACAAAAATTTCAACATAAATGGCCAATATTATGTCAATATTAATTCAAACTACTCGAAAACTCGCTTTTTTTTTATAACCGAGAAATTCTTTTGAAGCCAACCGCTAAAGACCAAACATAGTCTTCAAAACTCTAGGATAATAAATCCGATCTTCTATCCTTCTCCACTCAAATACCAGACGTATTTCGCATGGCTAAGGTCACAAGTCCATCAACATTTGCAACTACAACTAAGCCTTGAGTTTTTTTACCTTCTAGCTTTTACACCTAGTTTGATTACGATCTCAATTACATTTTGTGTCTTAATTTGACTGTACACGAAATTTAAGAAAATAAGAAAGGCGGTTGAACCTTGTATAGTTAAACTATAGAGAAGTTACCAAAATATACTATGAATCATGTGTGATCCTAACTACTAAAATATACCATATAGTATGTTTGGAATTAAATATATTACTAAATGTAAAAAAAAAAATAGCATTCTTAAAATGAAAGTACATAAATTGAAACACAAAAAAATAGTAACACATATATTTATGTACTTATATTTGTACCAATTTTGTTCTTTTTTCTTTCTTCTATTGTTATCTTTTGTACTTGTATATGATGCATTTGGAAAATGTCTTGAAGAGTACCCGGAGGAATAGTAAAAACACGCGAACTTGGACGTGAACCCTGATGAAACGTAGTATTGGATTCGAGTATGAATCCAATACACGTATTTAATTTTTAGTCGGTTTTTAAATCGTATTTTTTGGAGGAATGATTTACTCAAAAACCTTCAGCATGGAGGATATATGTCATTAGCTATTGTATATAGCCGGACTTTTACCCCCCTCTCAACACAATCCCTTAACTCGCGTATTTTTCACTTCATGAGCTTCACTCTAAACTATCATATAGTATATTAACATCGCGGAGAGTGCCACTAGCCACAGTCGAGGGCAGAAAAAACTAAATAGAGGATAAAAGACGCGTACCAGAAAGGCGTCAATCGACCCACATCATCATCTACTAGCAATTTTGAATGAACAGGCAATACCTGATTGTCCCTGCGTCAAATAATAACTAAAGATTGGTATAAAAGAACAAAAAAAAAGCTTCTTTGTGATAATGCAAGTACAACATTATAACCTATGATCAAAAATGGGATTTTGGCATACTAATTAGATTTATCAACTTGACTGCAAAGTGATTAAAAAAATTCTAAAATAAGAAAAAATTAATCCATGTATTAATTCTTCCTTAGTAGAAAAACCTGTAAATGCACTCTAGCATTTTGAGCATACACATGGCTTATGTAAGCTCGGACTCTTCAAAAATATCGACGGGTGTGTGTTGGAGGATCTGACAACATTTTTGAAGAGTCCAAACAATATGATTCCCGCATTCATTGCTAAAATTACTCTTACCCCAGGGACATCAACATATAGTCAGGGTACCAACTTAACCTCTTAGATCTTAAATCGAGTTTCGGGTCAAACTCTCCTAACATGCTAGACAGCAGATTATAGCAATATGTATCTATGGAAAGATTATCGAGAGTAATAATTCACAAAAAACACAACATATTGACCCGTATATGTAAAGATTGACGAAAATAAATAGTGCATTCACACACACATAGACAAGATATCTCAGCAACATCCCCAATGTAATCCCACAAGTGGAGTAAGATAAGATGTACACGACCTTACCCCTACCTTTGTGAGGAAGAGAGACTATTTCCGATAGACCCTCGCAACACGAGATATCTCAACATAACAACCAAATAAACTAAAAGGTACTTTGAATTCCGTGAAATTAAATATGGTATATATTATTATACTTGAAATGTAAGGTATATTGTAATGTATGTCTGTACACGAGATATAGTTCCAAAAGAGTGCCTTGAAATTGCATAATAAAAGAACAACCGATTTTGAATTCTTAAGAGGAGGAACTCATCTGCAACTGTGATATCTACAAGAAAATATGCAAGGGGCACACACTCGTCGTCCTTTTTTCACAAGAATGCGTAAACCCGGAAGTACGTGTATGCATCTGGTACCGCCCGACCAGGAGTTGCAAGGGCAAACCCTGAAATGGCATCAAAGTAGCAAAACGAAGTTACAAAGCATATTGGCCTAAAATGCTATTACTAAAATTTGCAATCCTCACATCCATTTTCAAAATAACATCAATTGGGATTTGGGTCCTATGTCTTATACGTGCATTGTATTACATCTTTTGGGATTTGTACAGATCCATATACAATCACCTTCAAAGTAGCTCAAGTAGATAATTACTTTACATAATTCTAACAGTAAAGCCTCTCTACCCCACAAAGGTAGATAAGGTGTGTGTACATCCTACCCTCGTTAGACTCCACTTGTTATATTGCTAAAAGTAAAGGTGAACACAACCAAATCAATTGCCTCAACAAAGCAGGGAAGAGAGAAAGAGAGTGCAGAAAGCAGAGAGAGACACACACACAACAACAACATACCCAATGTGATCCCACAAATACCATATAGGGCGAATAAAGTGTACGCAGACATACAAATCAATTGCCTCAACAAAGCAGGGAAGAGAGAGAGTGTGTGCAGAAAGCAGAGAGAGACATACACACAACAACATACCTAGTGTGATCCCACAAATACCGTATAGGGAGAATAAAGCGTACGCAAACATATGTGGCTCGAATCCTTCAAAAATGTTGTCGGGTAGGCATTGAATCCTTCAAGAGTTCTTTTTAAGAGGATCTAACATAGATGTGGGCTGTGGCAGCATTGTTGGAGAATCAAAGCAACATAGGTTCCCCCATCTATCCTAGAACTTCTATTTTAAAGATCTTCGGTCTATTTAACAATTACACATTACTATAATACTTGTGATGCAGGGAGTGTATAAGTTCATCTCTTGCCTTCTTTTCTCTTGGATTGATTTTATGTATTTTCCTTTGTATTGAATCTTGTTTGGAATATTAATTAGTAAGTTGTTTCATATTTGTTAGGTCAAACACTTCGAGTTGTTATTCTAATATGTATAATTTAAATTCACCATATCCTATATTCTTTCTTAGTGTGCTTCTGTATATTTCTTTTGCTTTCACTACCGCAAGACTATCTGCTAAAGATCTTGCACCCACTAAATGAAGGTTTCACTAGCTGGCTGGCAAGAAAAAAAGAAATTACATACAACGAGCGACTCAAACATGTTTCTTCTCCTTTTGTTATACTGGAGAAATACTCGAGGATTAGTGGGAGCAAAATTCAAGACAATTGATAATGGGTTCATCCTTATATCCTTTTTCAACTTAAGTACCGGGCTTTTTGTCTGCGACAGGATTCAAACTCATGAAGCGCGCGCACACATCACAATCTGTATTTTTAGTGCTAGACTGGCCCTGGAGCCTTTTAGAATAAAGATGAAGTACCTTAACATTTACACCAATTACTATTTTTCGAAAGAATTTCTCCCAACTCTTACACGCCTCTATTCCTTATAGTATGATCCCTGATGTGTACAAAGAATGACCAAAAAAAACCTTCATATTTTCCTGACCTATAGACAATACATATATTGCATCTTAATCCAGGTAGCTATCCATTGGAGAAGCGCTAGATTGTCTGAACTATAAAGGCATGAAGATTTGCATCTAGGGAGGAGTCATCCACGACAATTCAAAGGCAACATATTCTGTTGAGATACATTGCAAATAGCGACAACTAATAAAATGCATATCAAACACTAGTAGTGAAAGATGGCTATATTCAAAAAACAATAGTTCCACTACAATGTATAAATTGGTTTCTGCTTCTAGAAACATAAAAATAGGAACTGCTATTGACAATACCATTGCTTACAAGATGTACACGATGACGAACTCTGTGCAAACTGCAGCATGGGTGTCCTTGGAAACCACAGGTCAAGAACAGACCCCTAAGAAGAAGAAAAAGGAGTTAGTATTGGAAAACAAAGAGTCAGCAAACAGAATAAACTCAAGAAATTTCAGAAGCAAATTAAAATACCTAACACATCAGATCTGGCATCTCTTTTGCATTTCAATTCATCGAGCCACGACACCTGATGAGACAATGCATATAATAACAAAATAAGGTTAAGGCCTTTGCTGATCCTTAACAAACCTAAACAAAGAAAGCTTAACTGAAATAACAGTGTACTAAGACATCACTGGAGAAATAAATGTCTTGGAAAAGAATCAAAGGGTATAATAGTCTATAAACTATCATCTTGTTAAAGAGAGATTGTCTTTCGCTATTTTAACTAGCATACAAAGGATAAAGCTAGCAATCAATTTCTTCCCCTGTGCAATACTGTGTTATATTGCGCACACAATAAAATATAGATAAAAATTCAATCACCAACAATAGTCTTATACCTCTTAGAACCACAATTACACGGGATCTTCTTTTCCTCCAAGGGAAACTTGTAGTTGTAAGTTATCTCTTCACCAGCTGCAATATGCCGCTTAGCATATATGAAGATCTTTTTCTGACCCTCAACACTTATAACTTTTGTATAGCAATTTGGCTGCAACATATGTTAAGATCAAGCAGATGACATTATCGAGTTGAAATCCTATGACACTTCATGTCACACAGTCGTAAATTCCAATAGTAAGAAAATCACCTCACAAGAATGGTTTACGAATCTGGCAATACCACCACGTTTTGTTGCATCAACCTTCATAAAATACAGTCAGTTATTAAGAAATGCCTGCTCAATCTTTATGAAATTAACAATTTTTCATAATATGCAGCACATTATGACTATTGGTTCAAGATCGGATTAATTAGAGCCTGTTTGGATTTGGTTTATTTTAAGTGTTTTTAAGCCAAAATAGCTTTTAAGCACTTTTGGAGTGTTTGGATAAATTAAAAAAGTGCTTATAAGCACTTGGTTTAAAGCTAAAATGATAAAAATAAGTCATAAGTTAGAATTTCTAACTTATGGCTTATAAGTCAAACTAAAAGCCAATCCAAACAGGCTCTTAGACTAGATTCCCAGCAAAATTGCATAAACTGGAAAAGCATTCCTTTAGCTTTAGCATTACACAATAAGCTATCACAATTCACTTGCAACCCCTGGTAATGTGAGAATTGCATCCACTATTCCAGAAACACACAACAGCGATTTTGATTACAAGATTAAGCAATGGCTTTCAGATTCAGCAAGTAAAACACCTAAATCCTTAGGGTTGTTTGGTGAGAGGGATTAGAAAAAATAATCTCAGCATCAAACCTCGCACAGAATTATGCAGTGTTTGGTTGGCCATATAAGAAAAATAATCTCAAAAATAATGCAAAGTTTGTTCAACAGTATTTAAATAATTACCGCACTAGCTATGCAGGAATCTATGTATCATTTTATGCCGGATAGAATGTGTAAATGGGGATAAAGTATTTAAAGACAAAGGTACTCTTAAAAAGCAAGTATTTCCTAAATACCATTCCTTGTCTTATTATTCACACTCGGCTTGCGCTACTCCTTTTATCTTTTCTCCGGGTGGTTTTGGAGAACATCAACTTATCGTGATTGATTGGTCACACACAATTTTATTTCTCGACATTATTATACAACAACATACCTACTGTATTCCTACAAGTGGAGTCTAGGGATGGTAGAGTGTACGCAGACCTTACCCCTACCTCTGGATAAAGAGGTTTTTTTTAGACAGCTGGATAGAGAGGTTGTTTCCAAAAGATTCAACATTATTAGTCATTGCATAAAAGTCCATCAATATTAATCACCGCATAAATAATCCTCGCATGTGAACCAAACAACCCCTTAAATTACAACCTATTTAAAACTAAGCTCCTTGGAGTACACATGCATGGAGAACATTATGAGAAGTTAAAATTCTCCTTGATATCCCACCCCTTGGGAACGGCCCTGCGCTAACGTGGGATACTTTTTGTACCAGGCTGCCACTTTTTTCAATCCCACATCCAATCTTTTTAAGGATATAAGCAATTAGAAATCACCAAAGAAATATTGGACCTTCAACGTGGTCATTGGTTCATGGAAAACTTAAACCTGAATCTTACAAGTAGAAAAGCCAAAAAGCTATTTATCCTAGCATTAAAATTGATAGGATCTACCATTCCAAAGAAAAAAATTAATAGGATCTGATCACCTATTTTTGCATTGCTCTACTGCAATGAGATTTTGTTGGGAGTAACGGAAAGACTTATCAATGAGCTTCTTACAAACAGATTTTGGGACATTAAGAAGAAAATAATGCCTTCTTGCTTCTATAACATGATCTTCTCAAACACACAGTACAGCAAGAACGTTTCAACAACGATATATGGCAATCAAATTGGGATAACAAGTTATCCTAGCATCAGTTTGATCCAAGAGTAATGGCTTTTAGGATAGATATAGACAGACAGAGCACAAGTAGAATAGAATTTCTACTTCATTTTGGTTTTGACCGACTTAAGGTTAAAAGGCATTTCATCCTAACCTGTGACTCTTCTTTTCAGCATTTGTATAAAAAGATAATTCTATCCAAAATAGAAACATGAGAGGAATCTACATCATCAAGTAAACTGTATAAGAAACTGAATTCTCCAACTACTTGCTCACCACATAATCATCATCCAGTCTGAAAAGGTAACTGCTCCCAATTCCTATCTTCTCATAATAGTGCTCTCGTATGTCAGATACCTGAGAATCTCAAAAAGGAGAGGAGTAAGATTTCAAATAATGAACACTTGAGATCAGTGTTTCAGACAATCAAACAAAATCACTAGTACACAAATAAACAAAGCTACGACACCAAAATGTATGAAGAAAACTTGCGGCAAAAGCAGCAAGCTGGAATGTACTTCAGGTTTGGAAGCAATGCTCTTACACGACGACGTATAAGCTCTCCAACATATTCAATGACAAAGTCTTCAGCATCAATAGGCTCAAGGGCAACAAGACCCCAGTCATGTATCTTACTTTGTTGGAAGCGAAGGCGCTTCTTCCTAGCCTACAAAAGACGTAGATGAATATGTAACTTGTATATAACCAAAAAAAAAAAAACGAACATATACAAATCGCCCGTGCTGAGCACAAGCCCAAGAATTACTTTGAACACAATTTACTAATCAAACTCTTGACTTATTTTTTTGTTTCAGATAGTTAATCAACAATCAATGCACAAAGTATATAAGTTTTATCAATATCCTTTTAATAATGGGCATTATAAATTATTTCAGCAATGTTAACAATTCAAAAAACAAACGACGATAAAATATTATTGGACACAATTCAAAAAAAAATAATCAACAGTATGGTTATTATTAATTAAACGATTTGTAGTATCTTAAGAGGTTCTTTTTAAAAATTAAGTTATTTTTAAAATAAAAAGGCAAGGCTTTGAAGCCGCATAAATTTTCCACTCCTGTTTTACAAAATAAGAGAGGACTAATATGATGCTCTCTATTAAATAATTGGCTTTTGTTATATTCTTGGTGATTCTTCCTTTATCAGTTCTCCTTTTTAGTAATCTTTTTGGTGCATAATAGTTAAAAAGGAAAAACTTATCCTTCCATTATCTTTCAAACTTCAATAAGATTTCCTTTCCTTTATAGTTACTAAGATGTTAGTCTGTTACTGTTTGCTAAGTTTAAAAAGTCCAAAGAGCTCTTCACTGAAAGATTTAAGTTGAAATATGGAAGTGATGTATAGTACCTCAATACATACACATTCATTAATGACATTCAAAATTTAAAGAAGTATCTATGGAAAAAAAAAGTAAAAGGAGCAACTCAGATGCTTAATAGACATAACTTTAAAAGAATATTTTTTAAAAAGTTAAAGATTTATAAAAAAAATTAATGGGGGAAAAAATTGTACATGATCTTTCAAAAGAATGTAAAATAATAAATGGAGTAATATCTGTCATCATTTGAAATGAATGTAAAATGATAAATGGAGTAATATTTGTCATCATTTGAATTAGAGATGAAGTATCTAAGTTACAAAAAAACTAATTAAAATAAGTTGCATGACCATAAGCCCCTCAAACTAAATTTATGTACATACTTGTCCCTTTTTAAAACAATAATGAATATACAAATGTCACTGTCATAGTGCATATGATGTCACTGCCTTGAATGCTTTTGGGGCAAAAAAAATGAACCCAAACATTGCTAAATTTATCAAAGTGCACAGGAGACTTTATTGTTATTAAATGAAGTGAAAAAGAGGGGTAAAACAAGGTATTATAAAAGAGGTAAGAAGGCTTAACAGTTAAATGCATTTCAAAAGCTGCAGGTGGGATCCATTTCCACAATAAGAAGAAAAAGAAGAATTTTGCCAACTTGAATATGAATATGAACTACGACAAGGAAAATCAATCCTTAAAAAGACAAACATTGAATTGCTCTCGTGTAACATATCCGGATTTTCTTTGTCTATTGACTGAGTTCCCCTTTTTAGTTTGTGTTTTCCATTATATTAGATGTGGAGATGAAGGTCCAAAGCAGGAGCTAGCATTCAAATGTGGGCGGAACTTCACTCTTTTTTAGGAGAGCTCCCTATGTACCCTCTCTTTTCAGCAAGAAAAGAAAAAGAATAAAGTCCCACGTAATTCACAGTTAATCAGCCCACACAGAACCATTAGTCTTTGACAAAAGTCAAAGGGCATATTCATTAAAGAGGATGAATTCTTTCAAGTAAGCTACAGTAAATCCATTTGAAAGCCAATAGAATTATTTTAGTTTATTGAGTTACATCATAACCCAGTATCTGAAGGCTTTCCCGTCAAATCACGTTGACGGGAAGCTCCTCTCTTTCTCCCTTATTAATTGTAGTAAAGTAAAAGAAATGCATATAACAAGGCAAATTCTCATGTTACCTTCAATTGAGTAGCTTTCAAGAGGTCAGCACCCTCGGCAGCAGCAAGGAGGCTGCGCAACTTAACCCTATTTGTTCTTGCAGAAATTCCCTTAACATTTAACATTTGAGAACCATTAGCATCTGAACTAACAGATTGAATATGAACAACCTTAGTTCCCCTAACACGAGCCCTTTCGGCAGGACTTGCCCTCAACGACCATTTACGCCACTCCCAACCATTGATCGAAGTTCGAGCACAGCCAACTGATTGTGTACAATGTTTTGCTATCCGGGATTTACCCTTCTGGTTCTTCTCTGGAGTAGCCACCTTTGTTGCAGCTTGGTTGCCAACACCACTTGATTGTCTCTGAAATTTTCTTGAACGAGATGCTGTCAGATTATCCTCTAGTTTTCTCTTTTTCAAATCCGGTAATTTGGCTGCTGCTTCAATAGCCCAACCAAGACACATATTAATGAGGCAATAAACATGAGAGATCATGTGAACACTGATAACATAGAAAAAGGAAAAATAGAGCATCAATTTAGATGAAATGTAAACACTAACATTTAGGAGTCTTCTTCGAACTAGAGGGTGGTTGCATTTCTTGAGTGCCCAATTCCCTGTTTGCAACCTCAGCCACCTTTCCATCACCACTGGAGTCCGCGGCAACTAAAGTAGCCTTCAGTTTACTGTGGCCTGTATTACTTCTCCCTGCAACACAATTTAGTACAGTATGATAAACATGACTAATTAATATAATGTCTTATTCTGGTAACATCTGAGAAAACTAACTCAAGAAAATTGAAAGACCTCGGGAAACAGATGCAACTTTCTCTGATATGGTGTTAAAATTAATAACCGATGATGGAGGAACAACTAAAGACGCATTAGTGAATAACTCTTTGTGACAATCTTTCAGCCCAATTTCCTCAACACGTAAAGCTGCATTGTCACCCTTATTGATCTCTGTTTCCTCCCCTAAGTGATCTTGCTTCGTTGACTTGTTAATAGTTCTTTTTTTGAAGCCAATGTTTCCATCAACCATCCCATTATCACTGGAGACCTCAGTGGCATTAGCAGCCTTCAGTTTTTTGCGGCTTGCATTTCTTCTTCTCGCTGCAAAATTTTAAACAGTATGATAAACATGATCAAAAAATATAATGTCCTTTTCTAATAAAATATGAAAAAACTAACTCGGGAAAACTGAAATACCTTGGGAAACAGATGCGACTTTCTCTGAGATAATGTCACAATTAATAACAGATGATGGAGGAACAATTAAAGACACATTAGTTAACAACTCTCTGCGACAATCTTTCAGCCCAATTTCCTTAACATTTAAAGCTGCATTGTCACCTTTAGTGCTTTCTGTTGCCTCCCCCAAGAGATCTTGTTTCCTTGACTTGTCGATAGATCTCTTTTTGAAGCCAACATCTTCACCAACCTTCCCATTATCACTGGAGACCTCAGCGACAAAAGCATCCTTCAGTTTTTTGCGGCTTGCACTACTTCCCCTCGCTGAAAAATTTACAACAGTATGATAAACATCATCTATAATATAATGTCCTTTCTGGGAACATTTAAAAAATCTAACTCAAGAAAACTGAAATACCTTTGGAAACAGATGCAATTTTCTCTGTGATAGTGTTACAATTAGTAACAGATGATGGAGGAACAACTAAAGAAGCATTAGCGAACAACTCTCTGCGACAATCTTTCGGCCCAAATGCAATGCCATTTAAATCTGCATTGTCAACTTTAGTGCTCCCCGTTGCCTCCCCCAAGAGATCTTGTTTCCTTGACTTCTTGCTAATAGATCTCTTTCTGAAGACAACGTCTCCATCAACCTTTCCATTATCACTGCAGACCTCAGCAATAAAAGTGGCCTTCAGTTTTTTGCGACTTGCATTACTTTTCCCCGCTGCATAATTTAGTACAGTATGGCAAACATGTCTAATAAATATAATGTCCATTCTGGTAACATTTGAGAAAACTCAGGAAAACTGAAATACCTTTGGAGACAGAAGCAACTTTCTCCGAGCTAGTGTTACAACTAATAACCGATGATGGAGGAACAACTAAAGAGGCATTAGTGAACAACTCTCTGCGACAATCTTTCAGCCCAATTTCCTTCTCACTTGAAGTTGCACTGTCACCTTTAGTGTTCTCTGTTGCCTCTCCCGAGAGATCTTTTTTCTTTGACTTGTTTAGAGAACTCTTTTCATAGCCAATGTCTCCACCAGGGAGAGGCTGCGATGAAGAGCCTGACTTTCTTTTAACCATCTTTTTCTTTCGGTAATATGTATATTTCCCCACTGCTGTAGGTACATTAGGAAAACCATCCCCACTTTTGCTTAATGCATCTGGAGATTTATCACGTGTTTCATCACCCGCTTTGCTTCTTGTAACCTGACAAAGCAAAAGTAGCATTCAGAAGAGCTTAACTCTTTACACTGAGGAAATTTAATCTCTAAATTTAGGGGAAGAATTGACTCTCTGAACTGAGGGGAAAAAATTAACTCTTTGAACTGACAGTTTTAGAAAACCAACAATTGCACTTACCGGAGAATCCTCGGATTTACTACATCTCCTCGCAGAAGACGAAGTTGTCAAAAAGTTTCTAATTATATCATCAACAAGAAAACTTTTCAACTCTCTCAGTGCTTTCTCATGTACCCTCTGCCGGCAATTTGACAGGGTCGCATACCATATTATTCTCAAAATAGAATCATCAGACCTAGCAAGTCGAACTTTAGAAGTTTGTACAGGAACAGCTTCGCATTCAGGTGGTTGCAGCTCATCAGTCATTTCATTACTGGAGGCATTGTCTAAACCAGCAGACTTCTGAAATGCACTTGAAAACCACTCTGACACAGGAATCACATATGGATCAATAGAGTTCTGGTGCAATGATTTTTTGCGCGAGGAAGTATTCTGAATATCAACATGAGCTAAGTTTTCTGACACCAAAATGGCCTCAGAAGAGTCATTTTGACTTGCACCGCCATTAAAAATATTTGGGTCCTCAGCAACCTGCAGAATAAAACTGTTCCTTGAGATGCTGAAGTTCATTATATTGCGGTAAGCATTGGCATCTCGAATTATACAGGGGAAACTTTATCAGGTAAGGGATTACTTCAACAAAGTCTCTCCACCACCTATGCACTTCTAGGGGAGGGACAAAGTTTACACAGATCACAGCAAGTTCAAATATTCACCTTGATTATCACGCCATCTTTAAGCGAATCAACTTTTCCCATCACCTCTTCATGCAAAAGGCTAGTGAAATAATCTTCCAAGGACATCTTTGCAGACAAGTGGAGTTCATCAAATACACTCTCAAGGATAGGTTGCATACGATCATCAGCTTCAGGGTCCGTTGCATGACTGGATCTCGACAAAAATGATGAAACTGAAGGCAAATCCACTGTCATATTCATCTCCTCAAACCCTGGAGGGAAATCAAGATCACAGCCGAAAGATTCTTGCTCCACTTGCAACTGCAAAGTCATAAGTCCGTCTGTAAGGAAGCACACACAACCACTGCAAATTGACAGGAAAAACAACAGCATAAAAAAACTTACAACTTCAGTAGAGAGCTCCACAGTGCAATCTTTTGATGACAAAACTGAAGGCAAATCCGCTGTCAAGTTCTTCTCCTCAAACCCTGGGGGGAAATCAAGATCACAGCCAAAAGATTCTTGCTCCACTTGCAACTGCAAAGTCACAAGTCAGTCTGTAAGACACACAACCACTACAAATTGACAGGAAAAACAACAGCATAAAAAAGCTTACAACTTCAGTAGAGAGCTCCGCGGTGCGATCTTTTGATGACGAAACTGAAGGAATATCTGCTGTCATATTCTTCTCCTCAAACCCTGGGGGATAATCAGGATCACAGCCAAAAGATTCTTCCTCCACTTGCAGCTGCAAAGTCATAAGTCAATCTGTAAGGCAGCAGCGACAGCCACTGCAAATTGACAGGAAAAACAACAGCATAGAAAACCTTACAACTTCAGTAGAAAGCTCCACGGCGCAATCTTTTGATGACGAAACTGAAGGCAAATCCCCTGTCACATTCTTTTTCTCAAACCCTGGGGGAAAGGATTCTTCCTCCACTTGCAACTATAAAGTTATAGGTCTGTCAGTAAGACAGGATACGCAAGCACTGCAAAATGACCCCAAAAATCAGCATAAAAAGCTTACAACTTCAGTAGAAAGCTTTGTGGTGCAATTAGCATATGATATTGCTGGAATGTTCGATTCAACCATCAGACAAGGAGGTGACCATCGTTTTCTCTTCCTCCACGCAGATGAATACTCTGAAACATGGTCATAGAAGACAGCATTCCAGATATTTTGCATGCAAGAGTCAAATAATTTCCTGCAAACAACTGTATAAGAATCACAATAGTTCTCAAAGCTTCCAACAGATTTTGAGCTTCCTGAAGACTTCAAAGGGATTTCAGCAGCAGGAGATTTCCGGTTAAGAAGATTAGGAGCTTCTGCACTCCTCTCAGGATCAATTAAGGCCTTACTGCCACCAAAACCTGCAGACTGTTCACATAAACGATAAGTAGCATGCAAGATTCGAAATTTCAATTCCACTCACTTCTATATCATGCTTGAACGTTATTTACCATTCTGGTACCAGGAGATGACATCTTGACAGACTGATTAGTGACTTTCTTTTGATTAGTGGCTTTCTTGAGATCTTTCTTTTCAGAGATGCACTCTGAAATTGCATGGCTAACAATCTCATCGAGTAGAGTCCTACGGGCTGCTTTCATAATAACCACATGTAGCTGGGAGCATACTTCTTGAGAAATTTCGGATACAAAATCTTGTAAAGATGCAGTCTCATGCCCATCGGGATTAGACAAAAAGAGAGCTCCAGGGGTAGCCGTAGTCCAACTACTAATCAAAGATTTCAAACTAAAGGGTCTATACTTATCAGCAACATGACGTATCTGCAAAAGTCAACATCAATGAGCAAGCAATAAGCACATACCACTTCGGTGTAGTATCACATAGCTTGAAAGAGTTGGACAATCTCCAATGAAAACAAGCAACGAGGGAAAAAAAGGTCAAAATCCTCAAATCAACACAAAACCAGTTAAAAGAAAACTTAATTGGTGCTTAGTTACCATGGCTCTTCTATGGGAACAAAAACTTGAAGAAACTTGTAAAACTTAAAATAACCTACTAAATGAGGCAAATAGGTATTCATAGAGAAGTAAATGTACCCAAAAAATCAAGTAGAAGCCCTAATTAACACTGAAGCAATTAGTTCAGAAACCTAAGTAAAAATTAAAAGCAACTACTTAAAAGAGTAGAATTCTCTGGTGATTATCTCTATGTTGCAAATGACCGAACTCTTCGATTTTAAACTCATTAATAATTGGAACCATGAACTGTCTTTCCAACGGTCTAGAACCTAAATTAATAGTTAAATTATATGAGGCTTAAACAAAGGGAAGCAAGTTGAAACTCATGGTATAATTAAAACAGGGGAAATAAAGTTAAACTGATGTGAAGATTGGTGAAGAAAAGAGGAAACTACTTCACAGAATTGCTTAGTTAATTTTGGGTTCAGTTCGGAGAGTGCAGCGTGGAACAATTTATATAAAAGTACAATAGACTAACAGTTTGTAGATAGACCTTTTCCAGTTTTGACAAGACCATTAACCAAGCGACAAGCACAAAGAATGTAGGAAAATTATGCCAAATTCAAAATGGCAAGTTTGGAGGATATCGGAAGATGAGTGAGAATATAATCCTACAGATAAAATGGGAAGAGACAACGGGTTGAGTAAGGCCAAATTGACACAAGCCGGGAGGAAGAAAAAGACAACAAGAACAATAGAGATCCGACGAGCCCATACAGAAACAAGAACAGGATGCTTTTTGGAATATGCAAGAAAGTATGGTAATAGAACTTAGCACAACAGAAATTCTGAGAATTCACCTTACAGAAATGAATCCTATTAAGTTCCCACTGTATGTACAACATTATCACAAACAAAAAGGCTCCATTTCCTAGGTTGTTCATAAAAATAATATATACGGCCACTCCCCACCTCCCCAAGTTTGCTTCTATAGTAAAAAAATTATAGGCACTCATAAAAATACTTATATTCAGTCAAAAGAGTTCTCTCAGTTTTTATACTTCGACTAAAACCCAGACATATCTAATTTTAAAAAGTTAAGTGATCAGTAGCAGTGTAGCAGCTCAATCGAGGGATTCCACCCATCAAAACCGGGTAAACTGTTTTACATATGTTCAGTTTACATATAGCCTATAGCTCAGAAAATCCAATTGTACATCCAACATAATAAAACAAACATCTTCCAACAGAAAGGCTGGGATAGTAGGAGAAACAGCTGCACCATGTACTCCAGAGCTAAATATAGGACCTAGAAAAATGCTACGGAAACACACACTCACCATCACTGAATCCACAATGTATCCATAATGACACCATGAATAAAGCTCCATAAGAGAGTGCGGCCCATGTTTCGTCCCTTCATGATCTTCAAAGAACCAACACGATTCTTCGTTGACCTATTTCACACACAATATTAAGCAAAGAAAGTCATAAGAAGGGAATCGAAATTGCAGAAAATACAAGAAGTCTATTTGTCCTCCATCAAAACAATAAAAGTCTGTTTGTCTCCTCCAGATTACATAATTACATTTGTTGCAATTTGTGAATAGCAAGTAATTATATTTTTGGTCTCTACGAGAGTCAATTTCTTTTTCTTTTTTTGGAGAAAGGTGACACCTCTGAGAGAGAGTAGAGACAAAGTTACACACAACGGCTTGAAGAAGCAAGTAATTAAAAAAGTATCACCACAGAACAACACAAATCCTTAAATGTAAAAGAGAAAGTACCGAAGAGGTAGACGGAGCAAATGTTCCGGCAGAGCCAGCGGTCGCCATCTGTTGGTTCGAGTAATGAGTTCCATGTTCAGCCACCGAGTTAGAATAGGGGGAAGTTGTTGGCAACTCCACTCCATTTCCTCCTGAATCTTTGGCAACTCCCATGGACTTATCCGTCGGTCCACTTGCACCAGAGGACGAAACCATTACATAAGCAAAGCCGGTCGCAACATGGTCAGGAAATTGATTGAAATACTTTAAGGGCACTGCATTCGAAATGGTCCCGTTTAAGACGGGATAAACGTGAAGTTCTTCTGGCAAAAAACCAGTAGACAAACCCTCATATAACTGTTCCTTTATGTAAGGACCACACATTTGACCCTGTTCATTGACATACATCCATCCAGTTGCAAGTACACCTTGTGGATACACCATGCTACTCTTGTCAATCGTTGAACTGCCACCGACATCACGAGACGTTGAAACGTTCTCACTCTCTCCATTAGACTGGCAACTCATCTCAACACACAATGGTGAACCAAAATTTTGCAAGCAACTGATAATATCACACCAAACCAAAAAAAACATAAGAATTAATAAAAGTATAAAATAAGAGTTAAAAGGGTCAAAAACACACCTAAAGTATTTCGATATTTTGAGTATCATACCTGAGCTATGAGGTGTGTTGAGATAAAAATTTAGTGATAGTACACATAGGAAACTCACCCACCTAATAGTTCATGTATGAAACTAAAAAAAGGATATTTTAGCTGTGTTCATCACCCTTCACTCTATAAATAATTTGGTGTGTGAACACAAAACTAAAAAATACAAACTTCATCGAAAATAGACAATACCCAACAGTTAACTCCATTGTAGACACTACATCATCATGTTTTTCATCCTCAATAGTATCCATTGAAGTTACATCCATTCCCATCAAATCTAAAGACTTTAATCTCATTCTTGAGTAAAACGGAGGATAATCCATCTCTGTTTCACTGGATTCATAGCAAAACATCGAAGACACCATAACTTTCAACAACAAAAAATCACCAACCCTGAAAAAAATGCAATCTTTTTTACACAAAATCAACCCCACAATCTAAAATTGAATAATTCCAAACATACATCGCAAATTAGAACTAAAAGCGAGATGGGTATGAAGAAAACCAACCTATTATAACTTTTGCTGATATGGGGTCGATGAAAACCGAAAAAATCCAAATGATACCACTGCGATAACCCTACAGAGCAAATCTTGGATGTGTAGAACAATAATTTCTTCTGGGTATTGATAAAATTGCATATAGAAGCAACCCTTTTAGGGAAAAACAAAGATTTTGTGTGAATTTGTCTGTGGAGGATTGGTAAAGAAGCAGTGAGAGAGAAGGGGGCAAAAGGGGCTGAAGAAGTTAAGGTAAGAGTAAAATAAAAAGAAGAAAAGCAAATACTAAGAGATTTATTTTATTTTTTTTTAATAAATTGGGGATACGGAAAGGGGAAATGGATGTGGAAATTACAAGATCGGAAATCGAATATGTTAAGTGAACGGCTTATGGCCCGTTTGAACATACTATATGAGATTAGATTATATGAATCTGAATTCATGATTGGACGTATAACTTCGATTTTTTAAATTGTATTTTTTGTTATAATATGAAAATCTCATAAATTGTGAAAAATATTATTTTTTTTCATTTTTATATATTTTTATCAAATGAGTGAATTATAGTTCATTGGAAAAAAATTATGTGTAACATGAACAACAATGACGAGTATATATGGTCATAAACATTGTATCAGAACAAAGTCAGAACCTAACTTCTGCACCAGTTCAACTCTAAAAAAATATATGCATAAGCATAAATGAGAATTAAATACTATTTTACTCTATTTGAAATTCTTAAAGTAAGAGTTGGAGTAGAAATTGTTTGAAGGATTTTTTTATAATATAATATTTTAAATTTAAATGTATTTTCATAATTACTATTTATGAATTCTGTTTTAAAAAACTAGCAAAATCATCACATTTGACTAATTTATCTTGAAATATGCAATCAAGTCTACAAGAGAGTAACATCTCAAAATAGATAGATACATAATGTTAGTATTAGATTCATGTATGAGCTACTACATATTATTATCATTTATTTTCCACCGTTGAAAATTTTAAAAGTCAAAGTTAAAGATAAATTTGTGTGATTATTTTTTTGCAAAGAATATTTAGTTGTTTGAATATACTTTTCTTTAAAAAGAAACACCAAATATAACTAAATGAATATAGGAAAAACAAATTTTTGAGTGTTCTCCAAATTTTAAATACAATTACGTTATATCTAAATTTTTTAATAATCAAATATCAATTTTTCAAATAAAGTAAAAAAAATCGTAAACAAATAAATAATTCTTGTGAACAAACTGGTTCCAATTGACTTGCAAAAGTATAGGGAGAATTAGAGCCGTCAAAATGTGCTTAGCCCATAGAGCAGGTCCAACCCAACCCGTTATTGAGGTAGGGTGGGGTTGGGATAGAGTTTTTCAAGCCTATTTAAAACTAAGGCTTATAAGCCCAACCCATATAAGCATTTGGCCCTTGAGGCTTGATTGGCGTCGGGTTGGGATCGAGTCATAGACCAAACTATTTATTTGAGGGTAACTTACAACAATCTCACTAATATATGAGATAATTACTTAAATGCATACTATGTTGTATATAACAAATCTTACTAAAATTTGGTATGTCCAGATACATGTATCTCGAGATATATAAACTCAAAATTAGGTTAATTTGTTCTAGATACTCATACACTCTTCAAGTGGATTCGCATGCATGTAGGATACATAGACAAATTGATGTTATATAATTTTACGTTTGAAAAAAAAAAAGGGCTAGCCCGCCCTAGCCCTCAGCCCTTCTAGGGTTGGGTTGGATTGAGCATTTTCAGGTCCTTCCAAATAAAGGGTCGTCCGCCCTAGCTCATCAAATTCCTTGTCCCGCGAGGCTTGGCCCGGGTGGGGTTAGGCCAACCCTTTTTGACAACTCTAGGGAGAATCGAGTGGTGCAAAAAGGATAAAATTCATAATTATGTTATTCCGCATTTGAAAATGAGTATTATTAATTAATTTTAAAATTATTCAATTTCACTATTTGTATGAAAAATGATGGAATTAATTGTTAAAAATTGAGATAGCTTATAGTCTAAATTTTTTAAGAGAAATTTTTACGTATAGCAAATAAAAAATTGCTAATTGTATGTTGTAGCAAACTTTATAAAATTGCAGTCCGTAGCAAATTTTTAGTTTGCTACGGATGTGTCTTTCTGTCAGTCTTTTTTTTTATACATTTTGATTGTTTTAAAAAATAAATAAAAAGACATTACTTTCGGTTAGAAAAAAAAGGAAAAAAATCATTGAAGTCACGCACGTTCGGTTTCATTCGAATTCCCTTCCTTCTTCATCGTCTTCAACATTAAGAACTCCATTGTAACTCAATTCAGAAAATCGATCAAGCTATTGATGGTACTATACAAACAGTCGAGATGATTAGAATGTAGAGATAGCAACAAGAGGCAATTTCATGACGAAAACATACTCTAATTTTGCTTTTTTTGGACGAAGATGGTGTTCAACATGTATTCAAAATCAGATTTCCTTTTTAACTATCATCAATTTAAGTTGAATGTATATTGAGAGGTGTATATTTTGTTCGAAATAGAGTTTAACGCTTATGATTTGATAGTTAATTTGTAATCTAGAAAAAATTGTGATCTGAAAATTTTCTGGATGAAATTGTTGATTATTTTGAATTTGTGATCGGAGATTCGCTCATTTCACAGTAATATTTGTGTTCGAATTTGTATATTTGCTTAGAGTTTATACGTATAGGTTTTTAGATATGATTCAGTAAGATATGTATAATTTATATATGAAACTATTATGTGTTTGTTTTATACAGTGCATCTTCATCATGATTTTGGATATATGATTGTTATACAAATGCAAAAATTTGTACTCTGTGAAAGTAACAATAACACTGCACTTGTATGAAATTGTATAATTGTGTATAAAGTTTTAATTTGTGTATATAATTGTTTATATATAAATGTATATGCAGAATGTGTATATAAACGTTTATGAGTATATAATGGGAATATGTATATATGTGAATAACTGAAGTTGTTAGAATTTGTATAAATATATGTTCTGTTTGTTGTTGAAATTCTTAATCGTATAAATGTATATGTATATATAACTTCTTTTTTTTATACAGAAATTTTGAAAATGGCTTCATTAGCTATTTTGGTTATGCATTCCGGTAGATGGGACAATGACAATTGTTACGTTGATTATACAATTGAGGGGGTGATTTTTAAAGAAAGTTCATCGTATAAGGAGTTGTATAAT
>NW_006239026.1:384351-384453 GCF_000226075.1 Solanum tuberosum | reverse complement strand
GCATTACTGTACATTACAAACAACTCGGTGTTGATACAAATGTGATCATCGTCCGAAGCATTTGCAAGGTTAAAGAAAGCAAAACGCCAATGTTGATTCACA
>NW_006239026.1:380844-382284 GCF_000226075.1 Solanum tuberosum | reverse complement strand
AATTATGAACTGATGCGAAAAATAGCTTGAAAAAACTGGAAAAAAATGGACAAAAATATAAATTAATCGATTGAGATAAGTTTTGGCGGTACCTGAAATTTTTGAAGGGATTTTGAAACCGCGATTGAGAACGTGCTGGTGGAGATTTGAAATTTCAAACTAATTTTGGGGAGAAAATTTGGGAGAAATTGAAGGAAATAAGAGATATAAACAAGAAGAAGATATTGTATAAAAGGAAGAGAATAACGTCAACTTTTTTTTTCACTTATACAAATCAGTGGGGCCCATTAATAGCAAACTGACCCAGACTTTGCTCCTTAAAGGAAATAAATAAAACGGTAGCTACTGTATTTATTTTACATTAATAGTTTGCCATTATGTACAATTATCCCATTTTTTAACTCAGTGAAATATCTTTATTTATATTATTTCACATTCCAAAAAATTCGATGTTACTTTTTAGAGGAACTTTCACATATAGCCACTTAAAAATAGTCTAATTACTCTCTATAGCTATAGTTTGATAATTACAATTTGTAGCTACATGTTATAGGGAGGAGAGAGGCGAGCGAGTGTGGGAGAGAGAGGAGAGAGACGAGCGAGACTGGGAGAGAGCTGAATTGTATATGTATATCAGTTAGATAATTGTATATTATACATATGCATTTGTATATATGGCAAGCGAGATTAGGAGAGGGAGGAGAGAGGCGAGCGAGATAGGGCAGAGAGTGGGAGAGAGGTGAATTGTATATGTATATAGGTTAGATAATTGTATATTATACATATGTATTTGTATATTCTGGCGAATTATACATATACAAACGTGACAAATTATACAAACTCGAAGTGCCCTAGTTTTAAAGGAGAATTTTCGCATATAGCCACTCAAAAATAATTTAATTATGCTCCATAACTATAGTTTGTTAATTACGATTCCTAGCTACATGTTGTATGGAGGAGATAGTCGAACGAGATTGAGAGAGGAATGAGAGAGGCGAGTGAGAGAGGGGTATTTGTTTATTCTGGCGAATTATATATATATATATATATATATATATATAAATATATATATATATATATATATATATATATATATATATATATATATATATATATATATATATATATATATATATATATATATATATATATATATATATATATATATATATATATATATATATATATATATATATATATATATATATATATATATATATATATATATATATATATATATATATATATATATATATATATATATATATATATATATATATATATATATATATATATATATATATATATATATATATATATATATATATATATATATATATATATATATATATATATATATATATATATATATATATATATATATATATATATATATATATATATATATATATATATATATATATATATAATCCGCCGAAT
>NW_006239026.1:365671-380578 GCF_000226075.1 Solanum tuberosum | reverse complement strand
TATATATATATATATATATATATATATATAAATATGGCTAATTATACAAACTCGAAGTCAGCCCACATAATTAATGTATAATGTTAGTCGCAAGTGGTAATTATAGCAAACTATAGCCATGATGAGTAATTAAATAGTATAAATTTGCTTAACCGCATAATTTTCCATACTTTATATATTATATTATATAATACATTGGAAGGTTATTTTATAATAACCCATGAATATTTTGGATTGAATTATTCCTATTAGACGTCCTAAATTGTCAATTTATTGTGAGAGTAACTAATATTGACTTGTATATATTGATGTGACTAGCTTTTGTTGGAGATGAGTGGTTTATTTATTTTTTATTTTTTATTGATAATTGATGAACTCTGACTATGTAAGTGTATGTTAATTAAAAAAAGTAAAACTATGCAAGTGAATGTGATTGTGACATAAAGGTCAAAACATAGTTGTGCGAGCTTTAAAATAAAATATCATTTATTAGATTTTTTTTTCTATTCGATGTTTAATATTCATTCTGAATTTGATTAATTTGAATTGTCACAGGGTGATTTCACTTTAAAAGAAAGCTTCTTACCAAAAAAGAATTTCATGATGTAAATCTAAGATTTTTAATTAAGAATTAAAATGCACTTATCATTCCATAACACGTTTAATGATCTATAATAATAACAAATAATTAGCTTACCTACTTTCAATAAACTTTATTAAATTTTGAAGAACTTTCTTTGGTGGGATCGGAACTCACCCAAAAAGTAGAATTTTTTTTTTATATAGTTGAACACCATTTAAAAAAAATAAAAATAGAAATAAGTTGGTAGCAATCCTTTATGTAATTATATGAAGTACTTACCGTATAATTTTTATTTATTTTAATTTTTATGATATTTAAATTTGTATTAAAATCTGATCAAATTTTGTATTACAGAGTCCATTTTAAAAATGACTTACCAAATAAGATTGATATCAAACATACTATATAATGCAAAAAGACTTAATAAGCACTCGTAATATTGTAAAATAAGTTGAAATTTACAAATTTATACTTTTCTATAATTTTTCTTGATGTATCATTACATAATTAGAAATGAGATTACTCATAATATTAATGCCAGATGTATAATTTCGCTTTTGACACCATCGGAGAAGTTATATATCATTTTAGTCATTCTATTTTATGTGACTTTATTTCATTTTAGGTGACTTTATTTTAGTTTTAAAGAAAAGAAAAGGAAATAGAATAGGCCCACTAACCTCATCTATCAATTGGGTGTGAAAAAAATTGTTGGGAGAAATAAATGCTGAAAAAAAGTGATCACTGAGATCATTAATTCTCCAACTAATTATCTTGAAACTTCTCCTTAAAATTATTTTTGAAGAATTTTCATTTAAATTAATATTTTTATTTACAAAAAAATAATTTCCTTCGAAGTAAAAATTTAAGTCCAAACACAATTTAATTTTCAAATATTTTTTTAACTTCAACTTTAATATTTCTGACCCTTTAACAAAACATCATCAAAACAAATATATTTGATGAAGAAACTAGTATTTAATGAAATAAATAAAATACATATACAAGCTAACTTGAATAATATTTTATTTTAAAAAAGATTTTTTAATTGAGTTGAAAAGGAGCTAACATTTCATATTTGTTTGGTAGGTGAGTGCCCAATATTTGAAAACAACATAATATTAAAAAACATTTCATCCGTTTTATATTAGTTGTTATAGAAAATCATAATATCTTTTTTGCTATTTTATCTTTATTTTTCTTTTTCTTTACTAAATTATTAATTTATTTAAAAATAAAATTTTGACTAATCTTATTTCAAAAATATTGAATAAATGGTCAAAAACGGAATAAAAATAATTTGAAGTGTTCAACATTGCACAAATACTAAAAATATTACTCCTAAAAGACAAGTGATTGGAAGTGTCACTCTCAAATAAGTCTTATCGTGAACGATTTAAATTTAATCGAATTTAAATACAAGTTCTTGACATGAAAAAAAAAAAAAAACTAAAAACTGGAGACAAAGCTTCTTTCCATTTTCTTGACTCTTTTCATTTTTCTTACTACTAGTACAAGTATTCATTGGAACCTCCATTTTATTGTAACTTTTTGCTAGCTTTGAAAAATTCTTTGGAATTGTTCATATTCTGATTCTTAGCTGTGTATTTTTCTGCATATTTGTTATTCTCAAGGAAAACCCATGTTAGATATCCACCTTGGTGGTCTCATATCACCTGACTTTGTCCCTTTTGCTTTAATCAATTTCCTTGAGATCTGTGACTTATGAGGAAATAAAAATTCAGTCTTTCCCTTTGTTGGGTCATGCTTAAAATTTCAAGATTCCTTCAGAATAGCTGCTGGGGTGAGTTAAAGGTTGAGTCTTGAAAAAAGTTGGATTCTTTGCTTCAGCTGTTAGTTTGAGTTTCATTGATTGATTGATAAGAGGGGTTGCTCGAATGGTAAACACCTTTGCCTCCAATATGAGGTTGTGAGTTCGAGTCAAGCTAGGGAGCAAAAAGTGTGGGAGCTTAATTTTTTTTTAATTTGATTTTTGTTGATTAGATGATTGCATGAGTTTGATTGTTAAAGTTCATGTCTTTGTGGTTTGTGACCTTTTGATGGTCATTTATGTTTTGTTTGTTTGAGGAAAGATGGAAGTAGCAGTATGTCAATTTTTTATTTGAATTATGATTTTGGTTGAACTAATATCATTTGTTGTGAGCCTTGTTATGATTAATGGTTTTGCTTGAGTTTGATTATTATGAATTCTCTCCCCTTTACTGGATCATGCTTAGAAATTCAAGATTCCAGCTTGGCTTCCTTCAGAACAGCTGCTGAGGTGAGTTAAAGGTGGAATCTTGGATTAAGTTTTGATTCTTTGCTTCAGCTGTTAGATTGAGTTTTGTTGATTGATTGATAAGAGGGGTTGCTCGAACGGTAAGCACCCTTCGCCTCCAAAACCGAGGTTGTGGGTTCGAGTAAGCTAGGGAGCAAAAAAGGTGGGAGCTTACTGGGAGGGGTAAAAGAATAAAAAATTGACTTTTGTTGATTGGATGATTGGATGATTGGTTGAGTTTGATTTTATTTAGTATGATAATGACATGAAATGAGTTTAAATGAAGAAGTGAGCATTTATATAGCCGACCCCGACTTGTTTGGTAGTTGGGGCTGAGGCGTAGTTGTTGTTGTATTTGTTTGCGGGTTCTTTCATTCCCCTTAGTGCGGTCATGCTCAAAACTTCAAGATTCCAGCTTGGTTTCTTTCAGAACAGCTTCTGAATGAGTTGAAAGGTTGAAACTTTGGGTGAAATTTGGATTCTTTGCTTCAGCTGTTAGCTTGATTTTTGTTGATTGGAGGATTGCTTGACTTTGATTGTTAAAGTTCATGTCTTTGTGGTTTGTGGTCTTTTAGTGATCATTTCTATTTTGTTTGTTTGAGGAAAGATGGGAATACTAGTAAGTGAATTCTTGATTTTTGTTGATTTAAGTTATGTGTTTGATTGAACTAATACCATCCGCTAAGTAAGTTGAATTGTTTGGTTTGTGTTGATTGGTTAATCATTGTCAGTCGGATTAAGTATTCGTTTGCTTTGGGTTGGATGTTTTTTTTTCCTGGTTAGTTTGGTGACTGTTTCTGCCTTTCTGGTTTTGTGCATCTATGGACTAGTAGATGTTACTTGTTAGAAGCCGAGTTGACGTTTTCCCCCTTTTCGTGGATTTGGGCAGAGTAAATTGGACCTGTAGCATCTGTTATCTTTTCCCTACTTAGTTATGCTATGTGGGAGAGGGAGGGGGCCAATCTCATTTTCTCTTAATTTAGTAGTATTTGTTAGTGGATTTGGGCAGAGTAAAGTAGTAACTTGTTGCTTCATTTGCTCAATGTATCTTGCTATTTTGCTGCCGTTATTTTCCTTTCAATCCTGTTTTGATTACACTTCTTGTGAGCCAAGGGTCTATCGGAAACAACCTCTCTACCTCACAAAGGTAGGGTTAAGGTCTGCGTACATCCTACACTCCCAAGACCCCCACTTGTGGGACTACACCGGGCATATATTGTTGTTGTTGTTGTCGTAGTTATGCTATGTGGGAGAGGGAGGGGGCCAATCTCATTTTCTCTTAATTTAGTAGTATTTGTTAGTGGATTTGGGCAGAGTAAAGTAGTAACTTGTTGCTTCATTTGCTCAATGTATCTTGCTATTTTGCTGCCGTTATTTTCCTTTCAATCCTGTTTTGATTACACTTCTTGTGAGCCAAGGGTCTATCGGAAACAACCTCTCTACCTCACAAAGGTAGGGTTAAGGTCTGCGTACATCCTACACTCCCAAGACCCCACTTGTGGGACTACACCGGGCATATATTGTTGTTGTTGTTGTCGTAGTTATGCTATGTGGAAAAATCCCTAAAGAGTAACATATTGGCTGACTTTATGTCTTCATTGTACACAAAGTCTTAAGAATTGTTTGAATTGTGCAACATGTATTATA
Organism: Solanum tuberosum; assembly: GCF_000226075.1. Classification (NCBI taxonomy): domain Eukaryota; kingdom Viridiplantae; phylum Streptophyta; class Magnoliopsida; order Solanales; family Solanaceae; genus Solanum; species Solanum tuberosum. Next base: position 376,070 of record NW_006239026.1, on the reverse strand, counting down.
TGTATATCATATGCACCTTATTCGAACACTCAAGATTTGAGTGCTCTTTCCCTTGTTTGACTGAATTTCTCTCCGATAAATTTCAGAGCATTTAATCCATTTTATGTGTAATAATGCATGGCATAGATACATATCCCTTGAATAATAATTTTTGTTTTTCAGAACTTCAAATTCCTGCTGCGACTAACTCATACAAACACATCTATGCAGCTTTTCTGAAACATCATTTTCATAATTTTGTAGGTCCATTCATACTTGGAACTCCAAAAGCACTTAATTCTTTTATAGCTGTTGCGGCTTTTAAAAATTTGAGAGAAGACAGTTCTGATTTCCTAGGATATGCAATATGAGGGACACTGGTAACATCTCTCAGTACCGAGCTAAGTTAGATCAGACATTGTCGTCTCATGATCTTGTAAATGATGATTTACTTAAAAACCTTGTCAAGAATCAAATGCTACGCTCGTCAGAATGTGATCTTCAAGGTTTGTTCTATGTCACACTAAATGTGGATTTTACTTTAACAGGCAGTCACCTATATCATCTAACATATACTAAGCAACGATGCATTCTGCAACCCTCCCTCCACCCTCTTTCTTTTTTTGCAGAATGTAGTGACAACCTAGTAGAGCGAAGAACCAAGGAAGTGGCAAACTTCCTGAGCATGTTAAGGAGTACATCTGTAACTGATAATGAGAAGGCAAAATCTTCTGAAGCAGCTCATCCTGTTTGGAAAGTAGGCTATCTATCACATTCGTAGATCATCTTTTCCTAATTCTCGAAATTCTCCGATTACCAATGTCATTGTGGCTCTGAAACTTATTTGAAGCATCACGCCTTGGTTGTCTTTGAAGGGGAGCCAATGCAGGGTAAGGTTGCGTATAATAGACCCTTGTTGGTTCCAGCTCCTCCCCGGACTCCTGCGCAGAGCAGGAGCTTAGCGCACTGGGCTGCCCTTTTCTTTTACATGTTGGTTGTCTTTAGCGGCACCAAAGTCTGCTGCTTTCTTGGAATGCGGATATTTTAGTCTTACCATGCATGTATTGCGAAAGACTTCTCCCCATCTGTTATTTACTATGAGAGTAATGTCGATTCTCCTTCTTTTGCAGGTAAAACAAGATACTGAAGATTACCGTGTTATGTATCGAGAGGGACCAGAAGGCACTCCCTTCCATACCCTCCTTGTTGAAGGCTATGTAGATGGCCCATCAGATGTTTGTAAGATAGATTAAAATCTCAACTATTTTGCCTTTTATTCACGGTTGGGTGGTTATTAATCAACGTCACCTCCAGAAAGTTCGTGTTCTTTAGTATTGGACAACTTTTGTGATAACAACTGTCTGTTTCAGGTTTATGCATCTCATGGGGGGCAGAGTTCTACAAGAAATGGTGAGGATCTCGTATGCTAAAGACTCTTGCATTATTTTAGTATCCTGTGATGTTTAGAATGCAATAAAAATTATTTAGGGAGCTGTTTGGATAAATACTTAATACAGATTTTCGCATTGTCTGCCAGACAAAGTGACTGTAGTAGGTGGAGAGAGCTTTTGAACTACAAAACTTTTAGTTGTAATGATGGTATTGTATTTGTATCAGCATATTATTGTGATACTATTTAGTTCGACAGCGAGCATTAGGTTTAGAAAAATAGCACTATAAGTTTGGCAGATATGAGGCTAGTAGAACTGGTGAATAGATGTCAACAACAACTTACCTAGTATATTGCCAATTTTTTTCCGATTGTTCTCCCTGATTAGACTTTGATAAAAGAAAGGGGTACTAGTGATAGACCCTTTTGCTCAAAAGACGTATTTCCGAAGCAGAATTGCAAGAATAGAATGACAATAATAAGATAGAAAGATACAAAGCAAATGAGACAACAAGTAGTAATACTCACTGAAGAATAAGAAACTACACGCCTACTAAATATCACCCTACCTCTCACACATAAAGTTCAACAACACCCGACTACTCACTAGCCTTCTACCCCAATTCTCGACCTCTAAACCTTCCTATCTAGGATCATGTCCTCAGTAAGCTGGAGCTGTGGGACCTGGCCATGTCCGGTGGATAGATGTCATTTCAAGCAATTCACGCAGAACAACAATCATGGTGAATTCATTAAGGGGAGAGATTGTGAATCAAATGAAATTGTATCACAGCATCCTCCCATTAATTTTTTTTCATTACCACAATCCAAGTAGTTGATAAAACAAATAAATTTTATAATGCGAGCACAACCAAAATTTCTTGGTTCTGTCTCTGTTGGGGAGTGATTGCTCTCATATTTTATCAAGGTGGTGATGTACATTAAAGCCGCTGATAGATTTAATGCAGTAAATGTGAAGAAAAAAAGAAACTTAATGCTAAATAAAATATCAGTAAAGTTATAAATTATCTTAACATGTGCATTGAATGTTAATACACCTCATTATCACATCAGGTGGCCGCAAACCACAATTCCAACATTTAAGATTGCAGCCTCCGAGTGCGTGCAGAAGGTCAGAGAGGGTGAACAAATATGTCTAGTAAGGTCTGTCATCTTATACTCCCTCCGTTTTAATTTATTTGTCTTACTTTCCGTATTAGTCAGTTTCAAGAAGAGTGTCTCTTTCCTTTTCTCGCAACTCTTTATTTCTAACTTTCCACATGACATGTTTAAGACCACAAGATTAAAGAGCATTTTGGTACATTCTACATATATCTTTAGTTTAAGATCACAAGATTCAAAAGTCATCTTTATTTTCTTAAACTCCATGCCATGTCAAAACCAGATAAACAAATTGAAATTGCGGGAGTAGTAGTTCATAGATGCTTATTTTGTTCTTCTTATATCTTTTATATGCTGATATATGTTTAACTACTTGTAAGTTAGGATGAAGCTTTCATGGCCATTGTCAACAAGGGAGGCCCTTGTACATTTCTTTGTATTTGAGTACATTCAAGATGGTCTGATAGTAGTGCTTCTAAATTCGGTAAGCTTGTGAAAGTCCATGACATTTTTCCGTTAACATATTTGTTCTCGTTATCATTAGAGTAACTGGTTGTTTTGTGAATGTTTCCAGATCTCTGATGTAGATACCGTTGATAGAAGCACTCACGGGTACTCGAAAGACGGAATACCACCACCGCAGGATGTAGTACGAATTGACGTGGTGGGAGGTTTTGCTATCCAGAAAGTTACTGATAATCGTAGCTACTTCAGGTAACTTTGGATTTCTTATGCATTAAAAGTACTTATTGTTGGTATCCTGTTATCAAACCAGTAAACCAGAATTTTCGAAATAAACTGGAACAGAAAATAGAAACTTTAAGACCACAAAGTTCACCGTGTGTCATTAAGGAATTTGTTACCAGAGGTTTTGGATTACTTCCTCCCAGAATAAAACAGAGAGAAAATAGACAAATGCCTCCCTAACCTATTATCGAATTCTCAACTACACACTTATACTTTGCGGGGGTCCTATTACCCTCCTGAATTTTTCAAAAATAAAATATATAAAACCCTAAAACTAGACAACCACATTCTCAACATGTAGTGATGCCCACTCGCTGCCAGCTGTTATTTTTATTATTTATATTTATTTTTTCCTTTTTATCCCCTTTTTCATTAATTACAAAAATATCTTTACTCTTTTATTCCTCCTTCTTCTTCTTTTCTCTTTTGTTTTTCATTTACTTCTTCCAAATTAGTCATCCATGAAAAAAATTGAAGCTATATTTATTATCATTTTTTCATCACTTTAAATCATCCTTCAGGCACCTTGACGAGCTTGATTACTCATCTCTTTTCTTCTTTTTTTTCAATTTTTTTATTATGTTGTTTCTTTGTCTTCATGACACCAAATTTGTAATATTTTATTTACGGGTTGTCGATGGTTAAATTCTTGGGTCTTCACCAAACAACAATAGAGATTGAAGATAAGATCTGATGGTTGATGTATTTTACTGACCTAAAATCGGTGAAAAGGTAGATTAATGGTGTTGATATTTTGAACTAATTTGAGATTGATAAAAATGAAAAAAGATGGATGACCCTGATCATACACCCAAAACTCATGTTTAGTTTGCTTTATGAAATTCATCACCGAAAAAATTTAATTTATAGTCATAATTATTATTTTAATTCACTGAATTTCTTCAATAATTAAAAAAATTCAATAAAAGAATGAATTTTTATGATGGAAGGTGTTTAATAATTCTATTTTTTTTTAGGTTTTGTTTCTACTATCTTTCTTCTTCTGCTTTTTTTTTGGTCTTTATTTTGTGATATTTTTTTTTTTGGAATAATGAGATTAAGGACGATTTGATTTTTCCGGCAATATGAGTAATAATTCTAATAATTATTTGATGATTTGCCGTGTTAGTTGTAGAAAATAGTGAAATAAATTGTAAAAATATATATTAGAAGATGGATAAAAAGATGTGGTTAGTGTAGTGATGGTTGTTCAAGGTGGAGGAAATGGTGGTGGGGTGCATGTTGAGTAATGAGAAATAGAGGGGAAAAAAGAAAAAGAAAAAGAAACAAAAAACTTAAAGAGAAGAGTAAAAAATATATAATTAACAAAAAGTCAAATTAAAAATATTATTTATCAATTCTTCTGACTTTCACATGCCTCCAAGAGAGTGATGACACTCTCTGTGCCATGTCAACATCTAAGGGTGTAATTATTCCGTTTTAAAATAGTCTAGGGGGTGATAGGACTCCCGTGAAACATAAGTGTGTAGTTGGGAATTCGATAATAGGTTGAGGGGGCATTTGACTATTTTCTCTAAAACAGATATACCTATCGCTAGAGTAGTAGTACCTCAAACGCCAACAACTTCGTCGAACACAAAGACAGTAACAAACACACAATTTGTTAGAAAATATGCAGTAGAAGTTCAGTTTTTTTTCCTAGAAAACGGAGGCTAGTCCTCTGAATTTATAGCCAACGAAGGGTATTGTGAACAAGTGCTATTTTGCCTTATCGAAAAAGTCACAACCCATTTAATGTGAAAATGTTCTATTCAAATTGCATCCTTTCTCTTGGAATCTTTTCGGGAGAACGCTTCATTTCATCATTCACACCTCTTAAAAACTCTTAACACTTCAAGCAAATAGGCAACATATGACAACCCATTCAATGTGAAAATGTGCTATTCAAATTGCATCCTTTCTCTTGGAGTCTTTTCGGGAGAACGCTTCATTTCATCATTCACACCTCTTAAAAACTCAACACTTCAAAGCAAATAGACGACATATGCAGTATTATCAGCTTCAAACGCTTCCTGTTGCGTTTTCATGCTAGCCTTTTCCATGTAAATTTTCTCTCTTTTTGTGTTTATCAAATTTTACAGGACTATAGCAAACATGGATATCAAACTGGACTTTGTTCCTCCTTCATTCATCAATTTCCTTTCAAGGCAGCTTGTAGGTGCTGGCTTCAAGCTTTATAAAAAGGTTAATGCCAATTCAATTATCACTTCTGTTTCTGATATTGTTTATTCGTTGGAACAACGATGCTGATCAAACCGATATTTTAGTTCTCTGGATAGTAATATACTGTTCTTTTTTTCTTGCAGGAAGTAGCTTCGGTTACCAAAGGTGACGAAGATTTCAGCAATGCTCTAAAAGATCCACTATATGATCGAATACGAAAAGCACTTTATTCAGATAATGTACCTAATGACAATGAGGCTTTAGAATTACAAGACCTCAAGGAAGAAGCACATGCTAGTCTCGATGAAGGGACAACAGATAGCAATGGGGCTTCGGGGCTGCAAAATGACTTCAAGAAAGATGCATGTCTCGGAGTTGATGAACGGACAGGAGATGGAAATGATGCTTTAGAGTCACAAGACCCGATAAATGAGACCTATGTTCATCCGGATCAAGCAACAGGAACAAATGTTGAAGATAAAAAAGTTCATAGTGAAATTGAGGAAATTAATGAAGATACAAGTGAAATGATTGAAAGTTTAGATGAGAATGACGAGAAAGTCAGGGATTCTCCAGCTAATCGACTCGTAGATGTGCCTGCCAACAACAAGATGGTCGTGATTAGATCTGAGGTTCGACAAGCTCTGGGAACTTTGGAGAAGGCTATTTCTATCATAAGGGATTTTGGATATAATTTGGAAATTAGATCTGTTTCCGGAAACACTACTGTTAAGTCTTTAGGTGTAGAGGAGGATGGATGGAAAGACTCAAAATCATCAGAAACTGATCGAATTCATGGAACTCGCATAGCTTGCGCTGAATCACCCGGAAAAGAGTTATCAGAGGCGACACGCAACGAACACAGGAACAGCTCTGCTAGTCATGGCTCCAGGTAAAATTTTGTTTGCTTAATAGCAAGAGGCTTCATTGAAATAATGAATTATGCCAAGCTTACATATTCTACATCATTCGTGTTACATCGGTTCCGGAGAAATTAAATACTCCCTCTGTTTCAATTTTTTTGTCTGGTTTTGACTTGACACGGAATTTAAGAAAGTAAAGAGACTTTTGAATCTTTTGGTTCTAAACTAAAAATATGTAGAATGTACCAAAATACGCTTTAATCTTGTAGTATTAAACATTTCACCTGGAAAATTAGAATAGAAGAATTGCCAAAAAGGGAAAGAAACATTCTTTTTTAAACGAACCAAAAAGGTAAGTAACACAAACAAATTGAAACAAAGGGAGTATTTATTTGCCAAACCGGCATATCGTATTTGCAAAACATGCTAGCCATTTAGGGACTTCTACAACTTCTTTACCATAGAAAATCTGAAAGGTTGACTTATATATGATAAAAAAGGTTGTTCTGAGCTATGTTGCTCGGACTCTTCATAAGTATTGTTGGGTTTGTGTCTACAGTATTTGTGTCGGATCCTCCAAAACCTATGCTTTTTTGGAGGATACGACATGGATGCACCTACATTTCTGGAGTGTCCAAGCAACATAGATTCCGAGAACACTTAATCTTTGTGACAATGCATTTCCTATGATAACGCCTTTGTTCATATGCTAGATGAGTTTCTCTCAAAATTGGCGTAACTTTTTCTGCAGGCGTACAAGTTCTAGTTTGTGCACGAGGGAAGCTAACCACAACACGAAGATTGCTCCTGCATCACTGGATGGTTATGTTGAAATCTTAGGCGACACACAACACATTGTTGTACATGTAGACCAAATGAAGGAAGAAAATGTCGCGTCTGTCCATGGAAAAAAACACGGTATAAGAAGACGAAAGCTTCCATTTTACTGTTGCTTGTCTTTTAGACCAGAACAAGTCATGAGTTAAAAAGAGCAATTTTGTTCATAGGAGAAAGCAGCTATAGTTTACCTTTACTACATGTGTAAAGTTCTTGTGTAATTAAGGGTCAATACCAGAGTGTTCTGTACCTATGTTGCTCGAACCTTCCAAAAATGTTACCGCATCTGTGGCGAATCCTCCAAATTGCAATAGCTTTTGCAGGATCAGACACACACGTGACATCTTTTTTCGTAAAAGTCCGAGCAATATGGTTTTGTACACATAGTGTAACTAAGCATGCCCATATTTATAGTAATGTAATATGATGGTGACAATACCACAAGTACCTGAGTTAATATATTCTTCGTTAAAAAAGTGGCTTACATATATCTTTTCCGTCTAATAAATAGAGCATATTTGCCCTTTTTGGTGATGGACTCTACATTAGTTCTAATGATAGTTAATTAATGTCGGTAAGAATTTTAGCATTTTTTATTAATATGTATATTTATTGCCGTTAAAAATTGTGGATGAAAGTATTTAGTTGTTTTGAATAACCTCTTACTACATTACATATCATGATTAAAGTTTATGAATCACATAGTTAGACAATTTTTAATTTTTATTTATTTATGAGTAATTAGCAAGACTGATAGGAAATACTCTAATAATAATAATAAAGGGACTTAAATTTTTATTTATGACTTTAACTTTATAATATTTATAACTTTGACAAATAAATTCAATTTGTTTAGTTTGGTTAAACTTGAAGTAATTGATAGTCATAGTAATTAGATTGTTTAGAAAGTGATTATATTGGAAAATAGATTAGGAAATAAGCAATTTCATCAAAATTGAATTTAGATACGTAAAATAACTAAATTACATTTTTTTTTCTCTGTATATCTGAAAGGAGAGTTTGAGAGTTTCAACATGGCTGTTATTTTTTATTAATAACATTCTTTATTTTAATTTTTAATAGTTCAAGATTCATTTATCAATTGAGTTATTCTTGTTCATTTTATTTGTTGTGTTTTATTTTTTAAATGTTAAAATGTAAGATTTATAAGTAGTATTTGAAGATGTATTTTTTTATTATATTAAATTAATATGAAAATAGTTGCAACTTATAGTATTTTTCATATAATTTTAGAATATCTAAAATTTAAATTTAAACTATTGATAATCGAACTTAGTATAGCTCTGGAGATTAGTTAATAAATTGACTCTCACAAAATGAAACATGACAAGTAAAATTGAACATACGAAATAATATGTTCTTTTGTAATTATTTATGAGCATTTTCTCAATGGGACTGTTTAAGAAGCAACAAAATAATAGGATCTTGTGGTTTTGATTAGTTTTGGGTTGGAAGAGACTTTAATTTGAAGTTTTGTGTTAGAGGAAGTAGCTGATTGTTTTGTAAGGCATTTGGATTATAAAAAAAAATTTAAAAATATATTTCTTTCATTTTGATTCATGTGGTGTATCTGATTAAACATGAGTCCGGAGCCTAAAGGGCAAAAAAAATTGTCAAAAATTCCAAAAGGGCACATCACTTTTTTTTCTAACCAAAAGGGCAAAATCGCTGCGTCAGCAGCGATTTTCCTCTGACAAAATCGCTGCCCTAGCAGCGATTTCGTCTAAATTTTTTTATTTTTTATTATTATTAAAAATCGCTGCCATTGTAAAATTTTATTTATTTATTTTTTTGCTGTGGCAGCGATTTTAAGTCAGAATTTTTTTTTTCCTTACACATCGCTGCAGGGGCAGCGTTTTCATGCCGAGTGCTATTATTTTCATGCCCTATTATTACCTTATTAATAATATAAAAAACGATAAACAAGACGACAGTATACTCAATAAAATTGTTGAAGCATGAGGAAAATTGAATTATATATCATAAATAATATAAAAGAATATTAAATTAAAAAATATGCAGCGATTTTTATTTTTGTTTTGTCAGAAGCCCTTTTGGTTAAATTTTTTTTTGATGTGCCGTTTTAGTTTTTTAAAGAAAAAAGCAGCGATTTTTAATTAACAAAATCGCAGTGTATTTTAATAAAAAAAAAAAAATTTACAAAATCGCTGCTGTGGCAGCGATTTTTAATTTAAAAAAATAAAAAAATCTTTTACTAGCAGCGATTTTGTCAGAGGAAAATCGCTGCTGACGCAGCGATTTTGCCCTTTTGGTTAGAATAAAAGTAATGTGCCCTTTTGGAATTTTTGACAATTTTTTTGCCCTTTAGGCTCCGGACTCGATTAAACATATACTCCTTTTACTTTGATTTATGTGGTGTACTTTGATTAAATTTTTTTTTTTAATTTAAATTTATATGATATAGTTTGACTAAATGCTGATATACATTTGATCGCTTTTTCATATGTTAAGAAAATTTTAATGAAAAAAGAAAAGTTATGCATTAACATATTTGGATTGATAACTATATGTTTTAATGCACACGATCTTGATAAAATGAAATCTTTAAAGTTAATTTTTTTTTGGGAAAATGCATAAGTACCCCCTAGCCTATGCCCAAAATTCTTGAGACACACCTAACTTTTACTAAGGTCCTATTACCCCCCTGAACTTATTTTTTAGTTAATTGTTTACCACTTTTCGGCCTACGTGGCTGAGTCCGTGATTTCACCTATGTTAAGCGCGTGGGTGCAGCTTTTAGACAGCACTGACCAATAAAAATTGGTCATGTGTTAAAATAAACTTGGAAAAAATAAGTATTAACTCAATTGTCTTCTTCTTTATTATTGTTCTTCACTAGTATACGTACCCGCGCGTTGCGCGGCTATATATTAATTTAGAATTATTTTAATTTAATAAAATATCAAATACTTCAAATATTTTTATATATTGTCCTTTATTACTTTTATGTTGTATTAATAAATTAATATTTTTCATATTAAAAAATTATTTTTTTTTTTTTTCACATGAAATGTAAAATATCATAAGATTAAATGACATGTTAGTATATTTTGAATATTTATTTTTCGAATCCAAAACATTCTTTACATTCTGAAATTTGCGTCAAACTATAATAGAAAAATGATTTAATATAGAGTGGATATAAATAATGTAATAATAATACATGTACTTGCTATATACATTTTCTTATTAATCATTGAAAATAATTAATTAATCAGTTTGTTATATTATTTTT
>NW_006239026.1:359684-365070 GCF_000226075.1 Solanum tuberosum | reverse complement strand
ATTTTTTTATCTATAAATAAAATAAAATTATATATATAATATTTACAAAATTTTACATGCCCAAATTTGAAATAAAATATATAAACATTAAAATCTATAAACTAACTAAAAATATATTAACAAAGTAGATTATAAATAATAGGATAGCTTTTTGAAATTTTGGGAAGTGTAAAAGCTACTTTTTAGAAAGTTGAAAAAGTGGGGCCCGGCGCGTGTTGAACAAAGCTTTCAATCTATTTGGTTTATATTGCCACGTAAGCCGAAAAGTGGTAAAAAATTAATTAAAAAATAAGTTCGGGGGGGTAATAGGACCTTAGTAAAAGTTAGGTGTGTCTCAGGGATTTTGGGTATAGGCTGGGGGTACTTATGCCTTTTCCCTTTTTTTTTAAACAAAGAAGTTAAATTATTTTGAAACATATATAGTTATTTTTTATTAAAAAAAAATGAAAACATAATATGATATAAAATTAAATGAAAAAGATAAGAAGTTCAATTGTTTTTCAATGATGAGGTTGAAAAATATCTTCCTCTTGCTATACTCCTAAAATTATTGAGAGTTTAGATTTTAATTAGGACATTGATAGTATTCATTTTTATTTGAATAAAAAGTAAATATGCATATTTATCTTGATATTTGTTGTTTTAACATAGAACTATTAGATTTTGAAAGCATGTGGCGAAATTATATTATTCTAAATATTGTCATTTGTCAAATGATCTTCTTTCTTTAAAAAATTATATCGTATATGTGAGTGAAATATTTAGTTTTAAAGGTATATGACATATATTGAGCCTACATTATCGATTTTTTTTTTACTTCTTTCAAGTTTAAAAAGTTCTACCCCATATGATTTTTATGAGAATTGGAGAAACGTGTACGGATAAAGCACCATGTATATATAACAACTTAATGGAAGCATGAAATTAAAAACTAAAATGTACAAAATAACAAATATAGTTTTGAGAAAATAATTATTATTGAGATATAACTTAATTAAAGAAATAAAATCTCAAATTTGTTGAAAGAGATGTCTGATGAATAAATTGCAAAACTTAAATACATTATTTTACGTGGTTGAAAGAGATGTCGAGGAATAAATTGCAAAACCTAATACATTATTTTAAAACGTAATTTTTTTTAATAATAGAAAAGACAAACAAAAGATAAATAACTTAAGAAAATTTCCTTCTTTCATGAAAAGTTTTCTATGATACTTCTCTCAAATCATTTTCCAACTGAATTTTCTGTGGATTGTTGTCGGAGAATAATGCCCAATTTATTTTCATTCTTATTTGTTTGCAAATCTAACAAATATATCTAAAATGTTACAAAATTATTTCCAAATTATGTAAGAAATAGTCATATATAAGTGTCAAAAGATCCTTACTTATTGATCGATTCCATAATAGAAGTATTGTATATGATACTTGCTCAAGTTTAAATTTAGACCATTTAATATAGTTAATTTGAACTTTTTCTCTTCATTTGGTATTATCTGCTTAAGTTATAAGTAAGGTTAGTATAATCTTTTCAAGTTGATATTTTTAGTTTATAGCTACAGTAATTTTTATACGAGATGAAATATTTAATAGCTTCACAACAAATATCTACTAGTAACATTTATTATTGATAATGGTTATTTCAAGTTAACAAAATGTTAACGTTTGTTCTAATGCGTTACCTTGGTTATTATTGTCAAAAATCTTATTAATCAATATGAAAATTTGAGTAGTTTAATTCAAAATTTCAATATATTAGATGAAATTCTATTGTTAAAAATAAACATAAATGGTTATACCATTTTGAATTAATAGTTTGCTATTTTATACAATTTTTTCTGTATTAATTTACCCACATTTCATATTAATAAAAAAAGTGTAAATTTCATACATGACATATATTATATTAATATTTTCAAGTTATAGCAGTAGATTTAAACTTTCAAGTTGTAACATTAAAAATTTCAAATTCTAACAATTTATTAAAAAAAAAGTTGTTTTTAATAATTGAAAACATTTGTTTTTTTAAAAAAAAAGATAAAAAAAACAAAAAAAAACATTTTTGAAGGCAAAAAGGTAAAAAACAAGAAATAAGGGGTGGTTAATTTAAATTTAGTAATTGAGTGTAGATAATTACTAATTAAGCACGAATTAAGGAATTCAAACTTATTAAGAATATTTAGTTTTCTTAAATTCACTCAAATTAGTTAAACTTATTAAAAAATTCTGATTTTACCCTTTTTTTTGTTCAACGTTTCTCTCTCTTCAATTTTCTGCCAAAAATCTTCTCATTGTTGAGGAATTGAAGTTTTTTTTCTTTGAAAAATCTTGATTTTGTTGTGATGGAACAACTACGTATCAATATTAATTAAATATGGTGGAAGATTGGAAGATGGGATCCTTCAGGTTAATATTTATTATTGTTTAGTGATTGGTCAAAATTCGTTTTTGTTAATTTTTGTTCATAATACGTTTTTGTTAATTTTGTTCATAATACGTTTTGGTAAGTTTCTTTTTTTTGTTGTTTAATTAATTTGTATACTGTCAAAACCAGGATTTCGTGAGAAATAGGCACAATATATGAAAGATTTGAGTATAAATGTATAAAATATAAATAGTTTTATCGTTGTAGATTAAGTAGGTATAGTAAAATTGTAATATTGATTACTGTTTTCTTTTTTCGAAAATATAAATTAAATGTAAAATGTTGAATGAATTTGGTAGTATAAATGTAATGAAATTGGTATGAAAGTGTGTTCACTAATGTGTAAAAAAAGTTATTTAGATTTTTGAAGAAATGTATGAAAAGTGTTTTAATTTGGTATGAAATTTGAAATTTTATTGATTATATATGTTTTGTCATTTTGTGTGAGAGTAATGAATTATTTGGTATGAGAAAATGTATAAAATTGGTATGAATGATGATTGTTGTATGAAATGTGAAATAATATTTTTTGTATGAAATTTGTTTTGTAGTGTACTGTCTGAATGATATTTGTATGAAAAAATAATGACGAGTGTGTATAATTTTGTTTGTTATTATAATCAATTTATGATGGAACAGGAAAATATGCAATTACAAAAAGAGTCCGAGCATAAATTGATAACAAAAAAATAATTGTTTCAGTGCGTATTATCATATTATATATAGTTTTGTAAAGTTTTTTTGTACTTTTGTATCCTATAATACTAACACAATAATTTATAATGGAACATGAAAATATGCAATTCAAAAAGTGTCAGAGCATAAATTATTGTCGTCTGGTTCAAAAAGAATTGTAGGGAGACCACAACATGAACGTTGGAAAGTATTTGCTGATGTGAAATGCAAGAGGTCTAAGTTTACGTGCAGTACATGTCATCGAGAGGGACACAACAAGAAGACATGTTCAAATTACCTTGCTGAAAAAAAAGACATTTATTTTTCTTTTGTTTTGGTTGTTTTAATGTGACAAACTCATGTTTTGATTTATTCTGCCTTTTAAGTTAATGAATTATAATTTCAGAACATTTATTATGTGTACTAGTTTGTGTATTAAGTGTTTTTCAAATGTAAAGTAAACAAACTAGATAATGATGGTATGCAATTGATATCAACTGAAAATTCAAATCTTAGTATGAAATTGGTATACATTTAGTATCCAACTGATGTCCCAGCGATAAAATTGAAAAAAACTTGTAATTGAGATTTCAAATGAAATAGCCAACCTAAAACTAGTTAATGTTGCATCTAATTTGTGTACATTTAGTATCGAATTGATATCCCATTGAAAAAATTGAAAAAAGGGCATGTAATTGAGATTTCAACCAAATTAGACAACCTAAAACTAGTTAATTTGTACCCAATTGGTGTTCATTTGGTATCGATCTGATATCCCATTGGAAAAATTGAATAAAACATGTAATTGAGATTTCAACTAAATTAGTCAACCTAAAACTAGTTAATTTGTACCCAATTGGTGTTCATTTGGTATCGATCTGATATCCCATTGGAAAAATTGAATAAAACATGTAATTGAGATTTCAACTAAATTAGTCAACCTAAAACTAGTTAATTTGTACCCAATTGGTGTACACTTGGTATCAAACTGATATCCCATTGGAAAAATTGAAAAAAACATGTAATTGAGATCTCAAATGAATTTGCCAGGCTACCAACAATATTCATGTTTCATTCCAGTACCAACTTCATTTTATAAGTAGTTATAAATTAATTATTTCACATAATTTATACAAAAATTAAATCAATTTCATATCAACATTCATACACTATATATAAAATTTAGTTCAGACCAATATTATTTATGTTTCATTCCATATTCATGTACATAAATTTTAATAAAACAGTATACCATATTTGAAAAAAAATTCACACCAATATTATTCAAACATCATACCAAATTTCATGTGCACTGTGGCATTTAACAAACGACACTAAAATCAACTAATTGGGCTACTGATATCAAACCAATTTCATACCAATATCAAATAACACTTCATACCAGTTGAATACCAACATTCCATCACATTTCATACAATATTCATATATCATATATTAATGTCATATTCATACAAATATTATTCAAATTTTGTACAGTTTTCACATCAATATAAGTTTCGTAACAACAATAATCATTAATACAATATTTTTAACACAAAAATACTAAATTGAATAATTCAAAAATAAATTAAATAAAATACTTATCCTAATCACTTTTTTGCCTTTTTTTGAAATTGGGATTTCTGAGTCCTCCTTCCTTGTTGTTCTTTTTGTTGATTGGTTTTGAAAACTGACCAATTTCGACATTTGTTGCTTTTTTCTTTTTTTTTTCTTTTTAATCTCACTAACGAAATTAGAATCCGAATCCGAAATAGAATGAGTCGCTTCTACAATTTTCACCTTCCTCTTTTTTCCCTTTTGAATTGCATGACTAACTGTTTTTTTTTTTGCTTGACTAATCTTCGACTGAGAAGAAGCATCTTTTACCAGAATTTCATTATTTGTTGGCATTGCAACACTTATCTCTAGTTCAAGAGCAGAAACCTTGGCCAACGCCTCTTCTCGAGCTGCCTGCTATCGACAACAAAAGAGTTGATAGAGAGAACAAAAGAATAGAAAGAAAAAATCAGAATTCATATCTGACATTCTTTCCTGTACATATAGTTTTTAAAACATGTGCTTAATTTAAAACAAATACAGATCCACTTCTAGTGGGGCACAAGTAAGCATTCGATTCTTCCAATTATCAAACATAACAAAAAAATCATACAGAAAGAAAAGTATGTTATCTTATTTTTTCCCTTCCACATCCATGGGGCTCAATCGTGAGTTCTGCTGATTTTCTTTTTTAATGAAGAAGACGAACGTTGAAGATGGTGAGAGAGA
>NW_006239026.1:326679-359032 GCF_000226075.1 Solanum tuberosum | reverse complement strand
ATCAAAAATAACAAAAAAATTCATACAGAAAGGAAAGTATCGTGAGTTCTACTGATTTTCTTTTTTAATGAAAAAGACGAACGTTGAAGATGGTGAGAGAGAAAAAAATAGTTCTATGTAAAAGAGGAACGTGGGGGTGGGGGTGTGAAAACTGCAAAAAAAATCTCTAAAATGGTGTAAGAGATAATGACAATTGATTATCTTATTTCTCTTACTTATTAATTGTAAGGTAATTATAAAAATAATAACTAATTAATTAAATCAAATAAATTAATTTATAGATTAAAACTAATCTGTTAATACTTGTAATTAAACTGTTATAAGTAGTAATATAAAAAAAGTACATCTAAATGTTGTAATATTAAGCCTTAAATAGATATGTGGAGTGAATTTTCCATAAAAAAAAAAGAGAAATTAATATAGGTTTTGATGGATTAGGCTTTGGACGATTACAAATGGGCTAAAATTTGGGCACAATCCATCTTAATTCATGACAAAAATAATCTAAAGTCAACTCATTAATCAGCCCAAACTCAATCCATCACTCAATCCCATAAATTGAAGAAAAATAGTGCTATTTTGGCCCAAACTCAACCCATCTCGATTCCGAACTTGATCTAGACCTTGATCCTCGACTCGATATTGACACGAGACTCAACCATAATCTCTAATTGGGACTCGATCCCGACCTTGATTTTCGTCCCGATACTGATATGAGACTCGATTTCAGACCTTGATTCGAGACTCGATCCCAACCTTGACCTTCGACTTGACCCCAACAATGGATCCAACCCCGACTTTCGAATTGGACCCAAGTCTCGATCCCCAAATCAACCTCAACACGTAATTTAAACGTTAACCTCACCCTGACTCTAATTTGGGACTCAACCTTGATTTTTTGAGATCGATCTTGATCTCGATTTTTGGCCCGACATTGACTTGGGACCCGACCCATGTCACCAACACGAAACTCGACCCCAGCCACATGATCAGAGACCCGACCTTAACCCAGGACCCCGACCCAACCTTGACATAGAATCTAAACCTCGGCTCGACCTCGACTCGAGAACTTATAGCCCCGACCTCAACTCGATCTTAATTCAAGACTCAATCATTACCTCGATGTAGACCTGCCGATGACCCCAATACGAGACTCAACCCCTAACATCTACCTGTGACTTGACCCTAGACCCAACCCCAACCACAGACTCAACCCAACTTTGACCTAAAATTCAAACCTCGACTCAACCCCTAACCTCTATCCGATCTTGATAATATGTGATATTGGTGAAACTTTTGTGAATATTGGTAAAGGAAAAAGTCATCGACATCTCTAAAAATTGAAACAAAATTAGACAGGTTGGATTATAATCCATCGTCTAACCTATTTTGATTCGTCCATCTTTAACTCAAGTAAGCTTATGAAAGGATTCAACATTAATAGCCAACTTTAGACCAAAAAGTCTATTTATCCCGTAATCATATTCAATGTTCGAATCCAAAATCACCTTTCCACTCCATCATCATATAACCAACATAACTTAGTTCCTACCGAGCTTATTTACTTATTACAAATTACATACTACACAAACTTATATATAGCTTGAAGATTAGAGAAACTTCTTCTATCAATTTCTCCAAGAAAAAAAAATGTTGATGAAGAAGCTGAGAATTTCAACACCCTTTTCACAAAGATTATTATTGGGAAGAAGGGAAATAGTGATTTCTTCTTCTAAGACCCAATTCGATTTTCCATCAATTTCTCCAAAAGTAGAGCAATTTCCTCAATTTATACAATCTAGAAAGCTTAATTTTCTTAGAAACGATTTGGGTTTTTCTGGAAGAACCCTTTTCAGCTCTGAAGCTGCTCAAAAAAATTCTTGCTGGAATTGTTGTAATGGGGTTTCTTCAAATACGACGCCGTTTCTTGTTTGCACTGCTTGTGGCTGTGTGCAACCTGTAGATCAATCTGTTGATTATTTCCAGATTTTTGGACTGTAAGTTGTGTTGCTGAGTTTGAAATTTGATATTTGTAGTAAAATTATTAACATATATATGATTTGAATTAAAGCTACTGCGTTCGGCCGAACCCTAGTGGTACTGTGAATGTAGTTTGTATTGGGTATATTGTTAGTTCATGCTAGGATTCTTTGTTTTTTTTTTTAGTATTTGGAGGAAAGGCGGATACAAGATTTGAACTTTATGTGTTTGGGATACCAATGAACCTACTAAACCACTTTAGTTAGCGGGTTTGAGATTTGATATCTCTACATATTTGGTAGAATTATTAATACTTGTACATCATTTGAATCAAAGCTATTGTGTTCGGCTGAACCCGTAGCTTGTACTGTGCATTCTCCTCTGACTTGGAGGTTATTAGCTTGTATGAATGGTGGTACAGTGAATGTGGTCTGTACTGTGTATATTGTTAGTTCATGCTATGATTCTTTGTTCTTTTTAGTATTTGGAGCAAAGGCGACTCCAAGATTTGAACTTTATGTGTTCAGGGTACCAATGAATCCACTAACCGTTTTTAGTTAGGAGGGTTTGAAATTTGATACTTGTACATATTTAGTAGAATTATTAATACTTGTACATCATTTGAATCAAAGCTATTGTGCTCAGCTGAAACCGTAGCTTCTTCTGTGCATTCTCCCCTGACTTGGAGGTTCTTAGCCATGGGCCATGGCAATGCCAAGATTTTCATTAAGGGGTTTCAAAATATAAAAACTGAACACATGGAGAGGCCAAAGGGGGTTCAATATCTACTATATATACACAAAAAATAATTTTAGCCATGTATAAATGGTGTAATTTTCAGCTGAAGGGGGTTCGGATGAACCCCTCGGCCCTTGCTAGCTCCGCCCCTGGTCCATAGCTTGTACAAAAGGTTGTACAGTGAAGTGAATGTGGCTGTACTGGGTAGATTGTTAGTTCATTCTCGGATTCTTTCTTCTTTTTAGTATTTAGAGCAAAGGTGAATCCAAGATTTGAACTTTATGGGTTTGGTAGACCACTGAAGCCACTGACCATTTGAGTTACTGGTTCAAAATTTGTACATGTTTAGTATATACTTGATCTGAAGCAAAGCTACTGGGTTCGACCCTGTAACTTCTACTGTTCATTCGCCCCTGACTTGGAGGTTCTAGAGTTTAGTGTAATTGATTTGGACTTCAAAATAGTACATGATAATTGATTGTGTTCTTAGCTTTGTAACAAATAAGGTAGGGATACATATCAGATATCACTTATTTGGATCATTAGCAGTGTACTCGAAGGATCTGCACGAAATAAGTATATCAATTTATACCCATTGTTGGAATATAAGGTTATAATAATATCTTGTGAAACATGTGTATCTAAATATATTTATGTCAATTCTTATCTTACTCTTATCTTTAGCGAATTGACATGCTAAATATTCTCTGCATTTTTGCAGGGAGAAGAAGTATGAAATTGAGGGGGAGAATCTAGAGCGCAAGTATAAAGACTGGCAGAGGAAGCTACATCCGGACTTGGTTCATACAAAATCTCAGGTTCATAAAATTGCATTGTACACATATATACAAATCTTCCTTTTGATTATTCCTTTGGGGCTTCCCTTCTGCCAAAATTTTGATATTGTTTTACTATGGCTTTTTGCTGTTTCTGCTAGAAAGAAAGGGAGTATGCTGCTGAACAATCTGCTCGTGTCATTGATGCTTACCGCACACTAACTGATCCATTGTCAAGGGCAATATACATTGTAGGTTACCATTACTTAATACATACTTATTGCTATTGTAGTTCCATTTTTTCATTGGTGATCGTCACTTGTTCAGAACATATTCTGTATCTCCGCGATGATTTATATGTGCAAGAGACATTTGACAGAAGATAACTCCTATACTGACTCCTATTTTCCCCCCTTTTTAGGCTGAAATATGCTTAACAAACTGTAAGGACAAAAAAATAGTATAAAAGCTAATGTTTTATACACATATTTATCTTCCGACATATGAGTTTTTGTTTCTTCTAGAGAATTGCAAGAGATGAAAAGTTGGCTACTTTGGCCCATTGCATTTGGTTTCCTCCATTTTTTTTCTTCCTTTTCCTTCAGAATGAAGATCTGAAATATCTGCACTGGAGTGTTTAAAATAAAGAAAAACTCAATAATATAATTGCTACTTAAGGAAAGATAGTTGGGTGTAAAGTAATAGAAGTTGCAGATTGTGGTCTACCAAGTCCTGTCATTTTTCTTCTTAACGTTTTGTCCTGGCTTCCAGCTGAAGTTGGAAGGCGTGCATGTGGATGAAGAGGAGAAGATTGATGATGTAGAGTTGCTGACTGAGGTAAAATTTGTTATGTTGGAATTACTTTTTGATAAGTGCTGCTGCCACTTGTTTCTTGGACATGTTGGCCTTTTAAGTAAGATAGAAATTGACAGTCGATGCCTGTAATATGAAGAATGATAACAACAACATACCCATAGGATGTATGCGAACCTTACTCCTATCTTTGTGGGGTAGAGAGATTGTTTCCGATAGACCCTCGGCTCAAAAGTAATATGAAAAATGATTTGACCACACATTCAACCAATTGACTTACACTTTTTTTTGCTCCTTCCGTCTTAATCGTAAAAGTTTTGGTTATGCTGTCTTGGAATGAGTTTGTTACACTATCTATGATTTGGAGGTCTTCTTTTGTAGGGTTTAACAATATTAGCATTTAGATGTAATATTTACTATAGAAAAATGGTATGCTATTTTGTTTGATCTTTGTAAAGGTGCTAACTTAGCTCCTCCTCAGTGGCTTGCCTAAATTCATCTTCTCCGACTATTAGTCATCAAATATTTCACTTGCAGATGCTGGAAATCAGAGAAACTGTTGACGAAGCTGATGACTCACAGTCACTTAAACAAATTCAGGGGCAGGTATAAAAGGACGCCAGTAGTATAAGCATTTACAACAAACCTGTTTGAATTTTGCGCAGATTACCCAACTGTTCTACTAGCTGTTAGAGAAATTATTTTCTTGCTTTCCCCTTGCCTTTCTCCTCAATGTTTTTTTTGTGCTGGGTGCAATCTGGGGGTCAGCTGAGTGGGCAAATTCCGGTGCGTAATAGCTTTTTATCGGATGCCGCCTCCACAGCGTTATCAAGCAATTGATGCTGATTGACATTACCTTGAGAGCATGGTATATCAGTTCTGTAATTATTCCCCCTCTGCTAGACAAACTTTCGTGTAAAGCCATCTCAAACTTTTACTGTGTGAAATGAACTACTGCAAAGGCTTCTACAAGTTTCACATGTGTAATCATAATAAGAAAGAACTGATTGAACACTTGTATTGTTTGTATTTATGGCATATGTGTAGCTTTACAGTAGTCATAAGTCTTAACAAAGCCAATTGCTGATAGTTTAATTTTTTTGTTTTGTTAATTCTATCTGTGGGCGCTCTTCATTGTTTTGCAGATACAAGGAAAGTTCGAACAATCATCCATCTCTTTTGCAGACGCCTTCCAAAGTAGAAAGTATGAAGAAGCTCTGGCTGCAATCCGAAGGATGACTTACTACAAGCGTGCAAATGAAGAGATAGTGAGAAAGCTCTAGTTTATGGGTATGGAACCTTGAACTTTCATCTTTGATTTATTCTCGTTTGGTAAACATCCATCGAGCTGATGGTTTTCCAGTCACCAGCTTGGTGTTATGTGAGGGTATTGAACTAGCTACACCGGGACTTAATATTTTTCATTGTGAAAATGTCCGGGGCTTGGCTTCTTGGTTTCACTTGACCTATAACTTTTATTGTAAAATACTCATTGTGGTTGCTAAAGTTCTCTAGAACATATTTGTGAAAGGCATTATATATAGATAGGCACCTTAACCTCCAACTTTAAGAACGCACATGTAGACACCTCAATTTGTCCTTAATGTGTCTCGTGGACACCCAACGTTGACGCGACACATAAATTTTGTTGGTATCTAGATGATCATTTTGTAAGTTGGGAGTGTTTAACTGACATAGTGGAGACAAGACAAGTTGAGGTGTCTAATCCACCGAGTTTAGAAGGCTGTGATTGGTCCAAAGGGCGGGTCACAGACGGATTTCTCGGTTATCAAAAAAAAAAAAGAAAAAAAAAAAGACAAGTTGAGGTGTCTAGATGTGCATCCTTAAAGTTGGAGCGTTTGGTTGCTAGTTGAGGCCAAGTTAAGGCGTCTATCTATGTATTATGTTGGTTCAACATTAGTAATTGTTGGTTCAAACTTCAAATACTGTGGGATTTACTTGTCCTCTTATTGTATTTGCTTGTGAACTTGTATAGAAACATGAAGCTGTGGTTTGGGAGTGAAATGCAACTAGGCACAACCAGACAGACCCGAATCACCAGCAGCGCGTGCACAGAATACGACAATCAGTTGATCTGATGACGTTGGGTGTTCGCTTGCTCCGGTGGATCTAGTCAACCTACCATACTTTCCAACACGACCCCGAAGATGTACACACTGTTGATCCACAAAATAATTGCCAGGAACGTCGATAGCAGTATGAATACACGATCTCTCTCACTCATTGGTGAATGATCCTGGTAGATTTGATCATGTAGTTACTATTTATATGAAATGATGAAAACTGAATAAGAATACGTCGATTTCGACGATTCGAAATGTTGCATTTGAATGGAAAGGGATGTTCCTTTAAGTTACTGGAGTTTGAGTTGAGTTCAGGATTTGTTGCAACTCCATTTCAAGGACTTATAAGCTTGCTTCTGTTAGTTTTCTTCCCAGAAAAAAAAAAAACTACTCCCTTCAAGTTTCTTTTCAAATATAAATTAGATTATATTCATTTGATATTTTTATTTTTATTTTGAGATATTCAAAAACTATATAGAAAGTATTATAAATTGCAACTTTTTTAAATCAATATGATGAAAAATATATATCTTAAAATGTTAGTCAAAATTCATATTGTTTGACTCAAAAAGGAAACTATGACAACTAAAAAGGAACGGAGGGAGTAATTTTAAACTTTCTATTTTATGCTTAAGTACATGATTATAGATAGTCACACAGATCTCTTTGGCATGTTTAAGACCACTAGTTTTAAAGTATGTCTTTTCATCTTAAACTTCGTGCTAAGTGAAACGAGTTTACATGCAATGAAACAAAAGGAGTGAAATTTTGTTGACATCATTATCTTAACGGTCTTAATTGTTGTTTTGGTTGGTGAACAAGTTATATTGAGATCATAATACAATTAATTAGGTACTAACGGGTTTTGCTATACTTCAATGTGGGACTTACTGATGCAAATTTAGATTTAGTCAGACCCCAATGCGAGTACGGGATACCGGGTGGAAAGCTTAAAAAAAATGAAAAAAAAGGCAACAACTTAATAAGATGGATCATCATACAATTATGAACAAAAAAATATCAAGTTAGAAACTTTCTCCTCCTTTTCACATCCAACTTAATATGTAATACAGTCTTTGCTAAATCTTGTTTGCCTTCTCTATTGAGCCCATAGAAGACAGTTCTATAATTAACTGTACTAGGAACAATCCCAACATCCAACATTTCAGATATAAGTTGAAGAGCTTCTTCAGAATAACCAATCCTACATAGACAAGAGATGAACATGGAGTATGCCTTGAAATCAGGATATGGTCCATTCTTTTTCATCTGATGAAACACATCCCGAGCCTCGGAAACTTTTCCCACGTTCATGTACCCTCGTATTAACGCTGAGTAGGTAACTATAGTTGGTTGGCAGCCTGAATCTTTCATTTCTTTGAAAGTTTCAAGAGCCTTTCCGGCCTGTTTCACTTTGAAGAAGTAGCCAATCAAGGAAGTATATACATGGACTGTTGGATGAATCCCTGCCTGCTTCATGGATTCGATTCTTCCCAATGCTTCTTCTAACTGCCCTTTTTGTAGTAGTCCGTGGACTAAACTTCCATAGACGTACTGGCTCAAGACATGTTGCTCATCATCAACTTCGTTGATCAGTGCTAAAGCCTCTTCCAGCCTCCATGCTCGACAAAGTGATCTAATGTACAATGAGTATGCTAAAGGGGTACTGAAACCGAGCTTTAGTAAAGATTCAGTACAGCTTCTGGCATCCCTTAATTTACCAAGTTCACACAAACAACCAAGATAATCTTCGATTAGTTCTTTATCAGGACTGTGTCCAACTTGAATCATCTCCTGGAATATTTTTACTGCTTCATCAATTCTCCTACCTTTTTTCTGACAAAGAGATGTAATCAAAGCTTTGTACGTACTTTCTGTTGGTTTGCAACCGCTGTCTTTCATTTCTTTAAAAGTATGAACAGCAATATCGGTGAGTCCTGTTCTCCCATACTGCATTATCATGATTGTCCATGTATGAGCTGTTACTAAGCAACCGTTTCTCCTCATATCGGAGAATAGATTTCTCATCTGAGTGAAGTCCTTGCCCTGTCCTGCTATTTTAATAGCCGTATTGTAGGATTCCGTTGTATGTCTGTAACTACTTTGCTTCTCAACCCAAGAGAAAAATTGCAATGCTAACCGACCTTGCAGCCTGAAATTACGCAAAACTTCCATGACGATTTCTGGGGTGAACTGTATGTTGCATTTCTCCAATTGTTCTTGTATTAAGTACCAATCCCTCGATGAAATCAAAATTTGGCAAACCTCATGTACATCACATTCAATAGAGGATTTTGAAATTGCCTCTGGCATGTCATGAGCTGAGGACACTTGTTCTAGGTTTTCTGAATTTAAATCCAAGTTTTGTTCTCGTTGACTGCTCACATCACGTGTTTCATTTTCTTGATTGTGAACTTCACAACCCCCCTGTAGCAGCTTGATCCTGTTGATGTTCTTCATATCTCCTTTTCTCTCCAGGTATGAAATAACATACTGGTATATATCGTTTCCAATAAACATCTTAGAGGCTTTCATTTCATTCAGAACCTTGAAAATATCCGTTGTCCCTGACACCTTGGTAAGTTCCTTGACAAATATGAGGTGCGATTTCCGAGTAAAGACAATTCCTTTATCCTTCATATTCTCGAACACTTCCCACATTTCAGAAATACGGTTTTGGATGATATAACCGGCAACTACAGCAGTTGCTGCAACAGCATCCAGTTTAACTCCCATCTCTGTCATCTCATTATAGAGGTTCAACGCTTCTTGAAACTCTTTAACCCTGAAAAGGTGCTGCATCAGATTGGTATAAGTCGAAATGTTGAGCAAACTTCCCGAATCTTTCATGCTCTGAAACAGATTAAGTGCCTTTGAAATTTCATTTCTCCTCAAGTATGCACTTATAAGGGCTGCATAAACCTTCTCATCGGCACCGTTTCTTTTCTTCAAAATTTCAACAATCTCCAATGCATCATTGATCCTCTCAGCCTTGCACAGTCCTTTCACCAATGTCGTAAAAATTTCAGAGTCAAGGTTCTTGTTTTTACTTTTCAGATCACGAATCAATTCCAAAGCTTCTGTAATCCTCCCTGCAATGCAGAAACTCTTAAGCATAAGGCTGTAGACGCGGTTTTCTGGAATACTACAAACCCTTATCATGTCGTCGCCAACTTTGTGAACTGCAGCAATATTTCCGGAGTTAGCCAAGCATTTGAGTAACTGTCCAGACATAGCTGCATCCAGCATCAAGCCTTTATGGATCATCTCGTTGAAGTACTCCAAAGCTATGTCAGCTTTTCCAGCATTACAAAGTGAACTCAACATGATCGTATAAGCCCTTAAATCGGGCTCATAACCTAACTTCTTCAACTGTTCAAACATTGACAACGCTTTGCCAATCAACTTTCCATTCCCATAATGCGATAGCAAAATGCTCCACGTCTTAAGGTTTTTCTGACAAGAACTCCTCTCCATTTCTTCCACCAATTCATCAACCAAGCGAAACTCCTTACAGTCCGCAGCCATGTAAATCATCGTGTTATACGTCTCCGTAGTATGACTAAACCCTTCTCTTGTTTTCAACCAATCGAAAAACCTCAAAGCTAAATGAGGAACTTTAAAACACCTCTTCAAAACCTTCTCAACGACCTCCTCATTATACTCAAAACCTGCACTTTCCAATTGTTCCTCCATTGCGATCACATCACATTCACTCCTCAAAATCCCCGTAATCTTGTGAACAATAGAACTAACATCCCTTTTCACCAAATCCTCAATCCGAGTATCTTCGTGTAAATTCATCATTTCCAGCTCTGTACTCTGCTTCACATTTCCACAAACACATGATGAATCCTTCTCTATCCTCAGCTCAGCATTTCCACGAACACGTTCCGTGCAAGACGATGAATCCTCCAGCTTGGCATTTTCACAAACAAGTTCTGTGCAAGATAATGAATCCTCCAACTCTGTACTCTGCTTGGCATTTTCACGAACACTTTCTGGGCAAGACGATAAATTCACGAATTGGGTGTCCTTTAAATCTGCGGATTCATACGGCATTACACTCTCTGTTCCTAAAATCTCTCTGATTTCATTGAAGAGTGAAGTAAAATTCTGGGGTTCTTTCTTGTTTTTCGAATTTGGGTTTTCAGTTTTCTTCAATTTGTGAAGCTTAGATGACTTGGTGGAGATTGAAGAAGAAGAACAAATCTTGAATCTTGAATTCAACAGATTATTCCCAGAAATTTGAAGCTTTTGTTTGCATAGATTCTTCAAAATCATTCTACTTTGGAACATTGTTTGGTAGTGGCGCCAAGGATGTTTTTGTATATATATAGGACCTTATTTCTCATATGCGTAAACGTGTTTTTTAACTTGATTTTACGTGTATGTATGTACTTCAACTTTGGCTTGGAGAAGTAGACGTTTAAATGTGTATACAGTTGAATAATAAATAGATAGAATCGTTCTATATGACAAAGATACACTCAAACTGATTTATATTATGTTGCGTATGACACGGAAGATATGTGTGCCTACTATAGTCTGTTTTGATAGAATATATAATAACGTGTTCTTGTTAGATACTTACGACCCAAAATTTTAATAAGTTCATGTGCGTGTTTTCAAGTGTTCATTATGTAAATAAGTTGACCACTTAACAGACATTTAACAACATGCACAAAAGTTACCAACACGGATTGTGGTAGCGTGTTAAGTACTCCTTTCTCCTTAATTAGAGGTTTTAGATTTGAGTCCCCTTGAATACGAAATCACCTTTGTTAGGGAGCACTTTATAGTTTATCCTAATATGAGATTTTTCGGCTCGAATTCAAATTTAGTCGAGTTTAATGTATATTCAATCCTTTTTAATAGTAGACTATGAAATAACATATTGTGCTTCTATATACAAAACATGCTTTGTAGTTTACAAGGGTGTGATGTGATTAACCAAATTCATCTATTCTTAATAACATTTCATTTCTCCCTTTGATGGTACTTATTAATAGTCTGTTTTTCTACTTCAATAATTTCATCCAAAAATGAGAAGAGGGAAAAAAATAATGAAAAAGAGAGTAAACATGGATTCAAAATTCAATTTGATTTGTTTTGAAACGAAACAAAGAAAAGGAAACTAAAAGCTTGAGATATACCGTCTTTAATAAAGAACGATTTATCTTGTAAAGTGAAATTTTGTTATAAATCAACTTCAGTCCGACATAAATTTTAACGTCACGGAATCAACTGTTGGACCAAAAAGGTTGATTTGAGATTCAGACCCAATTAGCAACTAGTTTAAAAGGAAGAGAAGTTAGAAAGAGAGGTTATGCTTATCGTTGTGTGAAAGTCTGGTTCTCCCCATCTCCCTTCCAAAGTGTCTATATTTTCTCTTCTCATCTCCCTTCCTCGGTCTATCAATCCATAGTCTTACTTTCGATATTTCTATATGTTTGTTTGGGGCTTTTACAATTTTAATTGTCACGTTTACTTTTGGGAATTTTAATTGAAATTTAGTCCTATTAATATATTTGAAAAGTGGTTATTGTTGTATTGGATTTGAGCTTTTTTACAAATTCTTTAATGTGAATTAAGATTAATCGAGTCTCAAAACGATGTCAGATTTTAGGCAAAAAAAAAAGGGATATATAAAAGATATACAATGTACATACCTGATTGTGTTTACTCAATTAAATGTATGTAACTAATAATTAATCGAATATGGTCAAATATAAATTACCTACTTTCCATTTTACTATAATATTTGGATTAGCTTGGCGTGAAGTAAATAAATAAACATTAAAATTTAATTGTTTCTTTTGGGACAATTTCTCTAATTCCCAATTGTTTTTTTTTAAACAATTCATCGTTGAAATGTTGGGAAAAAAAATATACAAATAAGTCATAGGTTTTTTTTCTTTTGTTGTTGAAATTGTCATAGTTGAGATTTATTCCGACTTAAAACAATTTTTAAACATCTTTTTTATTTTATATTTTATTATCACTATATTAAAATGTTTCTCTATGTCAATGAAATTCAATAGTTGAGATGTAACCTAAAAATTTCATTTTATATTAAATGTTTCTTTATGTCAAGAAAATTCAATAATTCAGATGTCAACAAAAGGAATTAAATCATTTTTTTTAACTAGTTAGACCCCGATTAATAATTACAATGTGAAAATTATAATTTTTTCACACTACGCAATAGCTTAACAAACCTCATAAAAAATCATAATAAATAATAACTCTATTTTTAAAAATAAATTTTTACGTAGTATATAAATATTGTATGATTATTTATTAGATACTGAATATATAACGACGATAACTATAACTATTACGATTCGACGGATCAATTTCCCTCTTAGCCTCCGGCGGAGGCCGGCGGCCGGCGGTAACAATTTTGTTTTAAATAGTCAAACAAATCTATGGCATTAAATTAATTAATTGAATAAAAAATCCAAACAAAATTAAATTAATAGAATACAAAAACCAAACAAAATAATCCAAAATTCAATCTCTTAGTGGCTTACCACTTCTCATAAGACTTGTCATTCTATTTTTCTATTTTATTTATTTATATAGCAATAGAAGACTTTTAATAATTATCCTTTTATTTATTTGGATATTTTTTCTTAGACCCCTACAACTTTGTTGACATGTTCAAGCATACCCTCCAATTTTTTAGGATCAGTCTTTGAGTCGTTCAAATTTGTAAAAGACAACAAAATCAATTTATTACGTAAACAAAATATTCAAAGTTGTGACACACCATCGTCATTTTACTTAAGTATTCCTTAAATATTTTTCTTTTTTTACTTTATTGATAGGTTCGATTGAACATTTTGTCCATATTTACGCAAGTTATAAAGAAAATTGACTTGTATTAGATAACTAAAATTAAAAAAGTTGAGTGTAATAGAGATGTCAAATGTAACACACGAAATGTTAAATTTTTTGAACTTTATCGATATATTGTTCGATTGGTTTGATATTTCATTTCATGTTGATTTCAGAAGTTTCAAAAAATGATTTTCATCTGACTGATCGAATCATAAACAAGACGTTTCATATGATCATTGAAACAAAACTACATAACTTTATAATAACTAAAACAAGAGGGAATAATATTATCAATTATTGAAAACTTTAGGGGTTTGAATTAAAAATTATTTCCATTCATCCAAACAGAAAAAACTGCCATTTTTTCTCTCCTTGTTATTTTCTTTGTCCCTCGAAAATTTCTCCTACAATAATTATTTACAAAAAAAAAAAAACCAAGAAATTTATAAATCCAAAAACCCTTTTCATTTCCGCTCAAAAAATATTTTTTTTAAATTTTTTTTACTTAGTATTTATTTTCAAATTAAAAAAAGTCCCTTTTTTTTTTTTACAAAGACTGAGTTTTGTTGAAGTTTTCTTCTTTATTACTCAAAAAAGGTTGGTGAATTTTATCATTGAATTCTTCAAAATACATTATATTATATTTTCTCTCAAAGGGTTGTTCTAAAAAATCTCATCTTTTTGGCTCAAGAAGCTCAGAATTTCATATGGTATGTTCTACATTATTCATTTTGTTTGATTTTTAATTTAGAGACACGTCCAAGATTTGAACTTTATGAGTTCGAGTGAGTCTGAGTCAAAGTTACTATGTTCGAATGAACTTGTAAAAAAAAAGACCTTTTGTTATTAAGGGTGGCTCGAAGATTTGAATTTTAAGGTAGGTGTAAAGTTGCGTACATATCATCCTCTCCAGACCTTACTCGTGAAATTTCACTGGGTATGTTGTTGATGTTGTTGTTAAGTTAAAGCTAGAATCTATTGAATTGTTCATGTTTTGTGGATAATTTATTTGGAATTTTTTAGATTATAAAGTTGGAACTTTACTAGGTCAAGTTTGTTTTTCTTTTCTTGAAATGTGTGTTTGATGTTGACCTTTAATTGGTACCTACAAATTGCCAAAGTTGAAAATTTAGGTCAAGGATTTTTAGTTCTAAAGTATGTGAACTATGTGGTGATGTTTGATGTTGACTATGTACTCCTTTTATCGAAAAAAAGTTATACTGTATATATCATGTTAAAATTGTATTTATATAAGTAGATATGAGTAAGGTCTTCTGTTAGATTACACTAGATATGTTGTTGTTGTTGTTGTTGTTGTTGTAAGTTGATGTTGAGCGTTTAGTTGTTTATATTTAAAATCCTGGCTCTACCACTGATGTCAGATTATCACTTTCTTGATTTGTTGAGTAGGTCATAGTTTTGAACAAGGCATGGTTTACTTCTTCAAATACTTTAAGGTCACCTCCTTTTGAGAGATGAGTTTGGTTTTTGATGTGTGAATAGCAATTAATTTGTTGATATAGATGGGGAATAATTGTGTTCATGCAAAGATATCAAAGGATGGATTCTTTAGCTCGTCTTGGTGGTCGCGATCACCTGAAATGATCACGTATGAGAAAAAGGAAAGTAGTTTTCAAGAAGGTCTTAATAATGTTGTTCAGAGTAATCCGCCTGAATTGGCGAAGATAGAGAGTAGGAAATCGGATGTAAAAGGGACTGATCAGGTTATGATTATAGTGACAGATGAGAAGAAAGATGCATGGATGATGAAACAGGAAGAAATGATCACAATAACAGTTGATTTGAAACAGGAAAAGACGAACAATGCAAAACCGAAGAAGCCTCATAATGTGAAGAGAATGGCTAGTGCAGGGCTCCAAGTTGATTCTGTTTTGAAAACCAGAACAGGTCATCTAAAGGAGCATTATAATCTAGGGGAAAAACTCGGGCATGGACAATTTGGTACGACGTTTCTTTGTATAGAAAAGGGAACGGGGAAGAAGTATGCTTGTAAGTCTATTGCGAAAAGGAAGTTGTTGACAGACGAAGATGTGGATGATGTACGGAGAGAAATTCAGATCATGCATCATTTGTCGGGGCATCCAACTGTCATTTCAATCAAAGGGGCTTATGAGGATGCTGTTGCAGTTCATGTTGTGATGGAGTTATGTACTGGTGGTGAGCTCTTTGATCGGATTATTAAACGAGGGCATTACTCGGAGAGACAGGCTGCTGAGCTTGCAAGAACAATACTCGGGGTGGTAGAAGCTTGTCACTCTCTCGGAGTAATGCATCGTGACCTTAAGCCTGAAAATTTTCTCTTTGTCAATGCGGAAGAGGATTCACCTCTTAAGACTATAGATTTCGGGCTTTCAATGTTCTTCAAGCCAGGTAACTGTCCATTTCCCTTCATATTCTTTACTTTTATCAATACGTAAATTGAGATGGAGGGAGTAATAGATTCCGTCCATCAAAAATGAACTTTTCAATAAGTTGAAGATGATTAGTTTGAGTTATGACTGATGAACAACAGGACAACTATTCGATGACGTTGTTGGAAGTCCTTATTATGTTGCTCCAGAAGTTCTTCGTAAGCGTTATGGTCCTGAGGCTGATATCTGGAGTGCAGGTGTTATAATTTACATCCTTCTAAGCGGTGTTCCTCCATTTTGGGGTGGTAAGTTGATCTTTTAACGTCTCGTGAGATGCCACATTTTTTGCCATTATGTTCTGTAAAAAGTACAGAAATGAACTACTTATTATATTATGGACAGAAAGTGAAGAGGAAATATTTGATGAGGTTTTACATGGTGATATTGACTTCGAGTTAGATCCTTGGCCTAAAATCTCTCAAGGTGCGAAAGACTTAGTCAGAAGAATGCTCATCCGAGACCCCAAAAAACGACTAACAGCACATGAAGTTTTATGTGAGTCATCATTTATCTGTAACTAATATTGTTTCGTGAGTCGGGAGAACATAACATTTAGAGTTTTCGTTCTGTTTGTTTGGTAATCGTGAGCCCCTTATAGTATTACGCGTCTTTCAGTATATAGTTAACAATACTAAAGACACAAGTTTCTGATTGAAGAATGATAAACAACTATCTGTGTTGAGTAGTTTGTTATTCCAGTTGGTTACATTATACGAATTTACTCGTCTGAAAGCATCTGAAAGTGAAACAATAAACTGCAAAGAGTTAAAATGCAGTAGTGTTGGCACCCTGGTGCACAAAGCATCCCGTGTTAGCAGGGTCTGTGAATTGTTCTAAAGTTTCTTTTTTATTGTTATGTTTACTTTTGTAGGTCATCCGTGGGTGCAAATTGATGGCGTGGCCCCAGATAAGCCTCTCGATTCAGCAATATTCACGCGCTTAACGCAGTTTTCTGCTATGAACAAGTTGAAAAAAATGGCTATCAGGGTAGGTTATCCTATAAATGCTTTAACTTGTACACAATGTACCAAAATACGAAAAAAAAGTCACGGGGATTCAATACATATAGTAAATATACATAATTCGTTTTTACCTATCTATACAGTGTAATTTTCCAACGATACATGTGGTTCAGCTACTGCTTGTACACTAACATGTAGTTTTACTATTCAGGTTATTGCAGAGAGACTTTCCGAAGAGGAAATCGCTGGCTTGAAAGAGATGTTTAAAATGATTGACACAGATAACAGTGGCCAAATTACGTTTGATGAACTAAAGATAGGATTAAAGAAATTTGGAACTAATCTTAACGAATCAGAGATACGTGATTTGATGAAAGCTGTAAGTAATAGACATGTTATAACATGCATTTCCTTCCTGATTTTTTCTTCAAAAGTTACGCCACGCTTGTTATGAGCAGTTTAGATTCAGCTAATATCGAAGAAACTATGCAACATTATAGGCAGACATTGATAATAGTGGAACAATCGACTATGGGGAATTCGTTGCTGCAATGTTGCACGCCAACAAAATCGAGAAGGAAGATTATCTGTTTGCAGCTTTCTCATATTTCGACAAAGATGGAAGTGGATATATTACAGCTGATGAACTTCAAAAGGCTTGTGAGGAATTCGGTATTGAAGACGTTCACTTGGAAGAAATAATACAAGAAGCTGATCAAGACAATGTAAGTCCTCTGGCATTTCTTTACTCCAAATATGCTTAACAACACATGAAACTTTGATATCGATTGCATAAAACCAGTAATTTGGTTTTGACTTGGCACAGATCTTGTGTTTTTATACTAAAGATACGTAGAATGTATCAAAATGTCCTTTAATCTGGTGTGTCTTAAACATGCTACTTGGAACGTTGACATGAAAGAGTTTTCAAAAAAGGAAGACA
Organism: Solanum tuberosum; assembly: GCF_000226075.1. Taxonomy (NCBI): domain Eukaryota; kingdom Viridiplantae; phylum Streptophyta; class Magnoliopsida; order Solanales; family Solanaceae; genus Solanum; species Solanum tuberosum. The sequence continues at coordinate 341,458 of NW_006239026.1, read as the reverse complement.
TTCTTTCTGAAACGGACTAAAAAGGAAAGTAAGACAAACAAATTGAAACAGAAGGAATAGTAAGGAATAGTAAACGATTTCTTTGAGAAACTCGTAGCTTGATAGACCAAGGAAATGTATTTTTCGAAAAGTGCTTATAGAGAGTAGTCTTCAATGATGACAAAGTATGATAATTCTGTTTTGAAGACATACAATGTGACAAGATACCAGCAACATAGGGCCGTCTCATCAGTTGTAGAGTTTGGTGGCCCGGAGAAAAGGTGTCACTATACATATATACATTCATGTAGAGATACATTTAGACATATTAGGCCACTAGTGTTGAAATGTCAGCTGATGAAAACGAACATTAGTCCGTGTTCAACGTTCATCAAACATGTGCATTTGTTCAACAACACAAGTTATAGTTTAATATTTTGGAGTGTTCATGCATCACACAACATTAAGATTGCAAGTTTCTTATCATTCATGTGTCTTCCATAACTTAGCTAGTGTTTCGGGGTTGTTCTCTATGTATAACAATCCAGTACGTTTAAATTCTAAATCCGCCTCTGACTGAGTGTACATTGATACTTATGCCCTTTTAATCTTTCAGGATGGACGGATAGATTATAACGAGTTTGTGGCCATGATGCACAAAGGTAATGCAGATTTGGGTAAGAAACGCCTGCCAAATAATTTCAACATTGGATATAGGGAGCCGATGGTGGCTTGTTGACAAGGGAGGATATAGGGTGTAACATAGGTTTGATCAAGATCCTATACATGCGTTAAGAAACTCATTGAATATGTACAAAAGTTAAATTCAGAACCCGATTACTAGCACTGAAGGTCTTTGTCGTCCTAGTATCCTGAACTCATAAAGGTCAAATCCTGAATCCGCCTCTGTTTGTCGATACATGTTTTCAAGATGTATAGAAGTGTAGTAGGTTTAAACATAACATTTGATGCTGGCACATAGCAAATGCCAGCTCTTTTTTCATATAGTCTTGAGTTATGGCTTATTTGTTTTGCCAGTTCAATGTTTAGTCCTAAAGATATATACAACTAATAAAAAAGATAGGTTGTACTCTTTTGTATTATATTTCAAGGAAGTAATGATAATGGTTGTCATCAATTCTCCTTTATCCTTTTTTTTAAAAAAAATTTGTTGTCGTATAGATTATCAATCAGAGCCTCGAAGCAATGGTAAAGTTGTCTTCATGTGATTTATAGGTCATAGATTCGAGTTGTGTAATCAGTCATTCACGCTTGTGTCATGGTAGGTTTATTACATCCTTTTGGTGTGGGGGGGGGGGGGGGGAGTATGCCCTTTTTCAGACCCTGTGTGAATACTAGATGCTTTGTGTATTTGGTTTCCCGAGAGGATGGACTCTTTTGTATTATATTCAAGGAAGTAATGATAATGGTTGTCATCAATTCTCCTTTATCCTTTTTTTAAAAAAAATTGTTGTCGTATAGATTATCAATCAGAGCCTCGAAGCAATGGTAAAGTTGTCTTCATGTGATTTATAGGTCATAGATTCGAGTTGTGTAATCAGTCATTCACGCTTGTGTCATGGTAGGTTTATTACATCCTTTTGGTGTGGGGGGGGGGGGGAGTATGCCCTTTTTCAGACCCTGTGTGAATACTAGATGCTTTGTGTATTTGGTTTCCCGAGAGGATGTACTCTTTTGTATTATTTTTCAAGGAAGTAAAGATTACTAAGGGGGTTTTGAAGCAACGATAAATTAATATCCTCGTAACCTATAGGTCATACGTTCGAGCTATGGAATCAACAAGTGACACTTATGTCAAGGTAGTTTACACATGAGATGTTTTATGCATCGGGCTATCCTTGTTGTACTGATTATGAAGGGGAACCTTCGAACAATGATACAATTGTATCCACTATGTGACCTACAAGTCAATGCTGGACTCGAAACATTGGAATCATCAGGTAGACTGTCTATTTTAAACCATTTTTAGGATACAATCACTTCCCCGATCATGCAACAACATAAAATGTTTCATGCACCGGACTATCCATTACTAATTATCTTCAACAGTCTAGTTTACACCTTTATTCCCCATATTTGTGGAGCCCCTTTTATGTCAATTATAACTAGATAATTTGCTTCTAATTAAACTAAGTTATTTAACCACTTATTGGACTCACCTGATTAATTATTAATAAATCAAGAATAGTATGTTAATCATTATTATACTTAAATTGATATGACCAAATTATTGAAACTATCACTAATATTTCAATGTGTTATAATTTATAACAAGTTAGTATCATGTTGGAGAAAATTAGAGAATAAAAATTATTGCAAACTAATCAACTTTGATAATGCAAATCCTAGTGGGGTGTACAAATCCTGCTTTAATTGCACTTTCAAACCTTATTTATCTCTTAGTTGGCCCACAATCTGTCTAATCAAAGTAATTAACTTAAAGAAATTGTACTAATAAAGTTGGGTCCATCCTTAGTTAATTGATTAAGGAGAAAAGGGAAGTCATTATCTTTTGAAAAGGTTAAATTTATTTTCTACTATTAACAAAATTTATAGTAATTACAAGTAACAACCTTCATTATATTATTGTTGACTGGTAAAAGTTTATTTGAACTCGATATTTAAATCAAATCAGTAAATATAAGACAAGTGTCTTGTACATACGCATATATATAATTTAATCATTGTTAAGGGATTTGTATTCTTACTTTAAATTTCAACTGATGAAGTTAAATTACTTGATTTGATATAAATATTGAGTGCGAGTAAGTATCTATCATAATGATAAATAGATAACTTAATAGATTAGCGGTCCCTTAAACTTGCTAGTAGATTAAACTAGAACGCTCAGAGCTATCAATTATTTCAATTGAACACGTGATAAAAGTATTTTATTTAAAATTATAAATGTGTTGAAAAATAATGTGAGTGCAAAATAATTGACTCTAAAAATGTGAGGACAAGAGACAATAGATGAAAACTATGGAAGATAAAAGAAGAAAAGACACATAAAAATCAATAATTGAAATGAATCCAATGCTTCAAAGATTATGTTATAACAAACTACAGCAAATAACACAGGTCCAAATAATTGTAGCAGGACATATAAAATTCATTTTATTTTTAATCTGAAATTTCGAATTTGAGTTTTATGAGTAATAATATATTAGCATATATCATTTCTTTTAATAGATCTTACGTGATATGATCTCGAATTAGTCAAAACTTCAAAACTCATATCAAGCGCCAAGTAAAAAAAAACGTAGATACAAATACCACCAAGAAACACCCAAGGGTGTGACTTAATAGTCAATAATGTGAGTTCAGAATCCTGAGGTCTCGAGTTCAAATTTCAAATGAGACAAAAACACTAGATAATTTCTTCTCATCTATCCTACTTTTGGTGGACAAAATTATCTGATAATATCTATTAGTTGAAGTACACGTAAAACAAATTATCAAGAGTTGTGATGAAATGAATAGATCTCTCCATCTTTAATCACAGTTTCAGATCAAAGTTTTGAGAATGAACTTTTTTTTTAATAAATCTTATACGATATGAATCCAATCTAATCAAAATTAAAAATTAAATATCAAACATCGAACGAAAACAAAAAAGTATCATTAGTACAAAAAAGAAACAACAATTCAATAGCATGAGGGATGTCAAAGTTCTTCTAGTTGTCATTTTGGAAAGTATTGTTATTAATGGAGACAATATATCATGTGGCTTTTAACACATTTGGCCTTTCTCAATGGTAATTTTACAATATGGTTATTTTCTCAATGATTTTGGACATTATCAGCTCTCATAGTGTGACAAACGGTATGTATAAAATTCAGAAAAAGATATATCAACGATTATTAACAATTTCGACTTTATATATACAAATATTAAAAATAAAATTTGAACATAATTCACGCAATCAATCATCAGAATTAATTTAAACTTTTACTCCTAGCGTCTATAATTTTATAGGAATTAGTAGTAATATAGAGAGTAAATATAACATTTTATCATATAAGTAAACACTTGTTAATATTTTTATCGTCATTCTAAAATCCAACTTTAGATGGCAAACGATAACTTTTTTTAATCTAAATATATTTAAGTTTTTATGATTTTAAACTAAAAATAATTTAGTTTAATCAATTCTGATAAAATCACTAAAAAACAAGAATCAACAACACATAATATTTGTTGCCAAACAATAAAAACTTATCGCTAATCTTATTTAATTACCGATTATCAATGAATTATAAGAAACTTTATTAGTTACAAGTTATATTTATTATAAATTTCATAACTAAAAAGAAACAAAGATGATAACAATAACAATAACATTCCTAATATAATCCACAAGTGCAATCCGAAAAGGTTGAGCGAGTATACAATCGAATTCCTATCGTGAGAAGGTAGAGAGATTGTTTCTGATGGTGATATATTAAAATCTTTGCTCCTCTTTTGATATAAAATAAAACAATTAAAAATTTCAAAATATTAAAAATTTCTATTATTATAAAAAAAAATAAAAAAATTATTAATTGAATACAACGTATTACACACAAAATCCCATACTTTTGTAAATTCTTCCAAAACGGAGAAAAATAATTTAAATAAACAATCAACGGCTGAGATTCATTCAAACTCAACAGATCCACCGTTGGATCAAAGTCCCGGCACGTTCTGACAGCTCACGCCGAAACGGTTGTTGAGACACGTTGATTTTGGGGGCCATTAGAAATGTGGGACCCACTCACGTTCTACAGTAGTGCCACGTTGGCACTTTCAAAATTTATTTATTTTAAATTTTTTTCCAACTCGGAGTTTGGTACCTACATTAGCTCGATTATTTCGGATTCATGTCGGAAAATCTTAGTTAATAGAGTGAAATCCCTCTCCTATCATAGATAATTCTAAAATTCAATTCTTTTCTATTGCACAATCAGATTGCTCTATGACAATATTTTACAATAACGGTCATGATTTATGTTGAATCGATGGTCTTTCATATTATATTATATGTTTTCTATAACAATATTTTGCTATACACGCTAAAGAGTAGTGAGATAATCAATATTGTTATTGAGAGGTTTGACTATCTTTTTTATCCGGTATCTGATACCTGTTATAGAACTCGAGTAATCTAGATTCCGTGGAAAAAATTATTTTAGGGGGTAAACGTTCTTTATTAGTCGACGAATGTAATTTTAGGATTTGAATTTGAAAATCTAGTTAAGAATAGAAATGCAAGTACTAACCATCCTACCACGACCTTTGATCATATTTTTTAGTACCATATACTAATGACTTTTGTTATTTTGGATCCATGAAGTTGATGAATTGATCATTTTGACCCTTTACTTATCCAAATAGCCCATTTTACTCACAATAGTATTAAGGGAAAAGGGATTTTCAAATTATACAAAAAAATAAAATAAAATGCATATTTGTTAAAACATTAGTCAAATTTTTTTATTTGATAAGAAAGCAACATTATGCTCCTTTTGGAATTGTTTAAGTCTGTAAATTTTTTCTTTTGATTTTTCCAAAATTTGAAAGGCATCTGATATTTATTTTGAGACTTGATTAATTTAGATTTGTGTCGAAAAGCTTCATCTTAAAAAATAACCATTTTCTATCAAACGCAATCTACCGACTTCATTTTTAAGGCTTGAAATCGAAATCACTGATTAAAGATGGAATTTCTTACTAGTTATCATCACGGTATAATATCCTTTACGACGAAAAAAGTGGTAAGAGAATGCTAAATATTTTAAGAGGATCAACGTATATGGGGGGAAATGGATTATTGTACTCAAATCACTCATTTGTTACTATATTTCAAGATAATTAATAGGTCAAAATTAAGGATATTAATTGCTAATAAATGGAATTGTGGTCCAAAATTTTGTCATCTATTAATTGACTTTTACAATATTCCAAAAAAAGAAAAATATCAACTCAATAAAATGTTGGTGTCCAACATTTTTGCTCCATTTATTCCAAATAGAAAACATACAATTACTAACTTCTTTAGTAGATAAGATTGTGATGAGGTTTGGCATTATTATTATTATTTCATATAGAAAGTTTTATCATGTGTGCAAGTCTTCAAAGAGATATAATAACATAGTTGACAACATTCTTGTTTGATTTTAATTTTTAAAAAATAATAATAATCATATTTTCGATATTTATTGAGTCGATTAATTTGAATTTGTGTCACTTAGGATTCATTAGAAAAAGAAAAGCACCCCCTACTGAGATTTTTCAGAATTTTTTTGTCAATTGTCCCTTTTTGCATATCTGCTTAGTAAATGATCCTCGTTTTACTTCACTGGCAATTAACGAACCTTTTATATCACGTTCTTTTGAATAAAAATGAAGATTTTATGAGAAAACATTTGACGACAAATAAAAAATTTGTAAGTTATTATAAATGTTAGATTCAGATTTAATATTTTGTTTATGAGGTTGATGAATATATGAACAAATATTAAATCCAAATCCAATGTGATATAGAAAGATAATTTTTCATTGCTATATCTTCACTTTTTTTTTATAAAAAAAACAGAGATAAAATTTAAATAGTGGCCTAAAAAAGAACATTTGCATAAACTAATAAAAAAAAAATCTATTACAAAAGCTTGAATCAGAAATCTCTAAATTAAGGACGGAGGAATATAAATCATTGTGATATATCTCTTGATTGTTGTAAGCATGTTATTGAATAGTAAGAAAAAGTAAAATAGTTAATTAACCTTCTTTAAAATATACAACTATACAAATCATATATTTAATTTATTATAATAAGATATATTATATTGGTAGGATTCCTTGTTTTCATAGGATTCTTTTGTCATCAAATAGTTAGACCATTTCAAGATATTACAATAATTATTAGAAAATTTGTAAGACCCTCTCCAATCAAATGAAAACAATGACTAGTTAAATGTTAATATGAGTTGTGGTGGGACGGTTCGAGATTTCTTTAATTTTAATTAGAGATTTTGAATTTAAGTCCCTCGAAATAGAAAATAATTATGTTGATAGCCCATTGTTTTAAAAAATGAGCTTAGCGATAAGCAAATTCAAATTTTGATCGTACTCGAAAATACAGATATTGAACACAAGGTTGGAAACCAAAAAATGCAAATTTTTTATACTACTCTTGAAAAGGATATTAGATTATCACTAACGTGTTCTCCACATGCTGACTTTTGGAGCAAAATTAACTATAATTACAAAAATTATCCACTAATGGAAGATAATAATCAGATGTTGCTGTTAATTATTGATGACTTATATACTATTTTTACTATTTTGTGAGTAAATTGGACCAAATTTGTGTTGAATAAGATAATTTAGGTTATTAAAGATAAAAATTCTATTATAAAAGTGTTTAAAAGCTATTTTAACTCCATGTTATCTTATACGATATATTTGACAAACTAAAAATTCAAATTGGAAAGAGAAATCAAATCAAATCAATTTATTTTGATTCGAATTGGATGACATTAAAAAAAAAACAGAAACCAAAGTTGAATAATGCAGAATCAGACCGAAAAATTGAATTAACACTAAGCTAGCGCTTTGTCATACATAGATTTGGATCATATTTGATAATTTATCTTCAAATAACTATTTGACCATGAAATTTTGATCAAATTTTCAAAATCGAATCCACTACCACTTTTTAGGAGAAATTTTACTTTCAATTACAAACAATAACAATAAATTCACCGTAATATAATAAGTGGGGTATGAAGAAATAGAGTTTATTAGATCTTACCCTTACTTTTAAGAAGGTAGATAGATTATTTCTGAACTACACTCGGCTGAACAAACAATGAAAAAGAGACAATATCAACACACCAAAACAACAACAAAATAATCAGATATCGAGTAAAATGCACGTTCAAACACAATTTCAAAAAACTCAAATTTTCAAGTTTCAAAATGTTGAATTCAAAATTTACCACCAAACGAGAGCTTAAAACAAAAGAGGAAGGAATAAATACAAATACCTCTAGAATATAATCGAAATCTCAGAAACACTCCTTCCGTCGTTCTAAGATTTCCCCAAAATGGAAAAGGAAAAAAAATTAACTTCCCATTTACCTTCTTTTTTTTCAACTCCCATTGAACACAACCATCCTCTCTGTCTGTCCTCTTTTTTTTTTCTACTATTTCTAACACACAACTTTACATTCCAAAGTAAGCATTTTGAATTCTTTGAGTCATAATTGATTTGTACAATTCAACAAAGCAAAAAAATTTTGCCACCAATCAGTACTCAAAATCCTTATAGACAAAAAGGTACTATTCACTCCTTTCTTCTCAACACATTCCTTTGCTATTTTGGTTTTTCAAGACTGTACCTTTCACTGTTTTTTTACTCAATTCTGTTGGATCTTTGTGTTTTTCTTACTTTTTATGGGATTTTATGATTAGAGTGTTCCATTTTTTGCTTCTGGGAAGTGGGATTTGGTTACCCTTTAGGTACTGTTTGGTTGGTTCTTGAATTGTTTGTTGAATTTACAGTGTCAAGTTTCTTACTTTTATGGGATTTTTATGAGGTGGGTATTCAAGTTTTTGCTTCTGGGAAGTGGGATTGGTTAGCTTTTTGGCATTGTTTGGTTGGTTCTTGAATTGTTTGTTGAATTACAGTGTCAAGTTTCTTACTTTATGGGATTTTATGAGGTGGGTATTCTATTTTTTGCTTCTGGGAAGTGGGATTTGGTTACACTTTAGGCACTGTTTGGTTGTTTCTTGAACTGTTTGTTGAATTTTCAGTGTCAAGTTTTTTACTTTATGGGATTTTATGAGGTGGGTATTCCAGTTTTTGCTTTTGGGAAGTGGGATTTGGTTAGCTTTTAGGCACTGTTTGGTTGTTTCTTGAACTGTTTGTTGAATTTACAGTGTCAAGTTTCTTACTTTATGGGATTTTATGAGGTGGGTATTCCAGTTTTTGCTTCTGGGAAGTGAGATTTGGTTAGCTTTTTAGGCACTGTTTGGTTGGTTCTTGAATTTACAGTGTCAAGTTTCTTACTTTTATGGGATTTTATGAGGTGAGTATTCCATTTTTTGGTTTTGGGAAGTGGGATTTGGTTACCCTTTTAGGCATTGTTTGGTTGGTTCTTGAATTGTTTGTTGAATTACAGTGTCAAGTTTCTTACTTTATGAGATTTTATGAGGTGGATATCCCAGTTTTTGCTTCTGTGAAGTAGGATTTGGTTAGCTTTTAGGCATGTTTGGTTGGTTTTTGAACTGTTTGTTGAATTTACACTGTGAGTTTTATTACTTTTGTGGAATTTTATGAGGTGTGTATTCCATTCTTTGCATCTGGGAGTGGGATTTGGTTAGTTTTAGGCACTGTTTGGTTGGTTCTTGAATTGTTTGTTGAATTTGCTGTGTCAAGTTTATTGATTGTTGAAAATTCTGTTTATTTCCTGTGTTACAAGTGTTGAATATGCTTGTTGAAAGTTGAATGCCCTTGATTTATTAAGCGGATCCAGGATTTTTAGTTTATGTGTTCTGAATTACAATTCATTTTGCTTATTGGGGTTCTGAATAGATTATCTAAACGTATTAAATGAGTTTTTTTAATAAGCCAAAGTTAGTGGGTTCTGCTGAACCCGTAATAAGCAATGTGGCTCTGCCCATGCCTTGAAGCTTGTCCCTCTTCTGGTGTTATATAGTAGGTTGGGTGTTTGGAGTCCACAACTGACTTCTAGGTCTTCAGTTAGTCCGTTGAAGTTAGATTTGGTTACCCTTTATGCCTTGTTTGGTTGGTTCTTGAATTGTCTTTGATGGTTGAAACTTGTGGTTATTTGTGAACAAAGGTTGAAAATTGTCATATGGTTTGTGTTTCTTTTTCCTTACATTTATGTGTTTTGTCATTTTCTTTGAAGATTTTTATAGAAGAAAGTGACTTATTTGTGAAGTGTTGGTTTGTGTAGTTTCTTCTTATAGTTGTTGATTCTACATAAAGTTTTGATTTTTCTTGTGGATTTTGTCTCTGTGTTACTTAGATATTTCGGATAAATGGAGTCTGAAAATGGGGTTCCAGTTGAAGAGGAAAAGATTGTTGTGGTTGAAAAGAATTTGGATATGAGTAAGGAGGAGGAGAATGTGAGTGAACAAAAGGCAAATGCAAATGAGGAAAAGGTTGATGAAGCACCTAATGTATCAGTGGTCAAAACTGAACTGTCTCGAAATGTTCCGAAGAGCAAAGGGTTGAGTCAAAAAAAGCTTGCTACCGGTGGAACTACAAAGAACAATAAGATGGTGAAAGATCAGGCTAGTTTAAGAGCGACAGCTGCATTGACTCGTTCGAATAAGGCGAGTCAATCGCAAAGCCTGTCGTTCCCTTCACGAGGTGTTAGTTCCGATGTAATGAGGAAGAGCATCGATGTGTATCCGAAGAAATCGGATGCCAAGGAACTGAAAACAAAGGGGGTTAAGAATGAGACTTCACATTCGAAGGGATCATCGGCTTCTAGTTCGAATCCGGCTAACAGGGGTGTATCTGGTGGAGTCTTGAAGAATGCAAACATAAATGGAGGTGTTGCAACCAACAGGAGGACAACTATTGCAGCTGTCCCGAGTCTCCGACAGTCTATGGTATCGACCCTCGTTATATATTTGCATTTACCTTGTTTGATAGATGGTTTATATCACTGTGTCTCTAACCTGTTTTTTCTTTATCAGTCCGGGAAGTCTCTTACAGCCAATGGAAACGCAAAGAAAGCTACATCTGAAGTGTAAGTGAATTTGTTGTTTGCATTTTTTATAAAGCTTTTTTTTTTGGTCTATACTTGTGTATAATATCAATTTTTTTTACTTTATATTATGTTTCATTTGTAAATAATTTTTCTTCAGTTAAGTTATTTCTTTGTGTACTGCAGATCGAATGACGAAAACAAGAAACCTACTAAATCTGAATTGCCTGTTAAAGAGGACGAGGATGCTCGTTCTACTACTTCCTCGTACTGCTTTTGTTCTTGCAACTACTTTCATTCTGTTGTTCCATTGGTTTGTTCGTCATCTTTCATGTTCCAGGCCAATTAAATCTACTCCTTTTGTTTCTGTTGTTACCAGGAGTACCACTCCTCGTGGGCAACGAAGGGCCAGTATTGCTGGATTTTCCTTCAGGTTGGAAGAACGTGCCGAAAAGCGGAAGGAGGTTTGTAGTTCTGCACTTGTTTCTTGTTTACGAATGAGGGAATGTAACTTTATATGCAAAGCTAAGTAGTGCAAGGTTTCTTTCTTCATTAGTTCTTGGCGAAGATAGAAGAGAAGATACAGGCAAAGGAAGAGGAAAAGAATAACTTGCAAGCAAAATCCAAGGTTGGTTCGAAAAATATTAAGTTTTCTCGGTTAACTATTTAAGATCTAGTCTCGCCTTAACCCTTTGTTTTCCTTGGAATTTGGGATTTGATACAGGAAAACCAAGAGGCGGAGATAAAGCAATTGAGGAAGAGCTTGACATTTAAAGCTACACCAATGCCAAACTTCTACAAGGAACCCCCTCAAAAAGTTGAACTTAGGAAGGTAATATATTGATCTTAGATCTCCCCTGTTGACACACTGGTTCATTACTTTCGGAAAACACATTAATGTGTTGTCTTTGACATCCTCGCGCGGGAAAAATCCTCATCTTCTGCATGACTTGACATGTCAAAATTATAGTGTGAGCTTCAGAATTTAACAAGAAGTCATTTCTAGTAGAACTTTTTTTACTTTAGAAAATTCTTTCGAGATGGTAGATCACAGTGATGACGTAGATATTGGTGTGAGAGGATCAACCCCGCTGCCCCCGACAGGATGCCCTCTAGCGATGGCATAGGCATTGTGGCCACCTTGGGGATCACCCCACTGCCCTGACAGGATGGGGCATTAGGAGCTCTAAATGATGGAAAGCCCGGCATGCATAGGATTTTTAGCATTACTTCTCATTTATACTAGGAATTCTACATGTTCAAATTCCTCGTTACATTTCCCAATTGTCATAACTCTTTAATCGATACTTGAGGGTAAACCTGGTGAGAGATCAGGGATTTGAAATAGGGAAACAATGTGCCTCCATCTAATGTACGTAATACGTATGATCAGTAGGCTTTCGACGATACAAATTCTTGACCACAATGAGCAGAACTAAAAAAAAGATTCTGATTTCATTACTGAGCAATTCTTAAGTGTGTTTGTGATTGTCTCTTAATACACCAAGTATTCATCTAATTCGTGTGTCGGAGTAAAACATATGCTTACAGAGTTTGAGGCTACTATATTAACTTTCCGTGTTACATGTTGAAATTTCATGCTTTCATGTACAGATACCGACAACACGTGCTGTATCTCCTAAGCTCGGAAGAAACAAGAACTCCACATCTACAACCAACAGCTCCGAAAGTGGAGGATCGTGTTTCAGTCCAAGAGTTGTCAACAAAGAACAGGTAAAGTCACCCCGGGCTATGCTGTCAACTAGCAATAAAGTCACCGGTGCTTCAAAAGGGGGGAAGCCTATTGAAACCAAGAAGCCAATGAAAAGTTCCTCAACTACTAAAACTAAAGGGAAAGCTGTTGTAACAAAATCAAAACCTGCTGAAGCAAAGGCGTTGGACGTGAACATTTGTGAAGAGGAATCAAAAGAAATGCTCGAACAACCTGATGAAAAGTCCGCGATGAATCCAGCAAACAACAATGCAGAGAAACCGCCAAACGCTATTGTTATGCCATCAGCTCAAGTCACTGTTGAAGGTTAACGAATTTAAGGAAGTTCTAACGCGCGTTGTATTCATATATCTCTCTCTATATATATAGGTTTCTTTTTTGGAATCTGTGGAAATTTTATGCTTCAATTTAAGTTGTGAATACATTGTTGTATGTTTTTGTGTTTATAAGTTGTATATGTTGGTTCAAAATTTATTTGATATATATGTTCTTTTCTATCTTTAAATGAGTGTGTCACTCTGAGTTACAGCATCTGTCTTTCCTTTTCTAAACATATAGTATGTTCTTAAATTTTACGTTGTTGGAAACAACCTCTCTATCTCTGAACTAGAAGTTGGAGTTGATGTCTAGAGGATCGCCATATAAGACTTGCTTTACCACAACTCATGACGGATCATCATGAGTTGGACGTTTGTGCGAGGAAATAGTGCATAAATACACAAATTAAGATATCATAATCTATAAAACTCCCTATCATTTAAAAAAGTTACAAATCCCCTCTCGAATACATCCCTATCCCCTCTTGGATCATTCCTATCCCATCTCGGATACATCCCTATCCCTTCTTGGATCATTCTTATACCATCTCGGATACATCCCTCCCCTCTCGGATACATCTCTACCCCCTCTTGGATACATTCCTCTCATTAAGTAATGTATCATTTGCAATGTATTGGACAATCAAAGGATATATTTGAGAGCAATGAAAAATTCGATTTTTTTGTAATTGGAAAAACTTCCATAGGTATGAATTTTGTACTTTATACTTTTTTTATGGGCCTTCAAACAAGCTAACAATCATCAACCCAAATGAACAACTCAAGGAATGGGCAAAATGTAGGATGAAATGGACAAATAAGCAACATGTATTTACTTTTTAAAAAATTCCATTTCTATCGACTTCGGAATAACTTCAAATAAAATGTTTGAAGTTACATAGGGCTAAAAGTTCAGGTATTTCTGTTTGAAGTTTAAGCAAAAATAAACGAACACCAGTCATTTGAGCATGAACTTCTAGCAAAAATGACTGAATTCAGTCACATGTCTGAAGTTATTCTAAAGTCGAGTATGATAGATTTGCAAAATTTTAAGCACTATAGATAAAGCTTAAATGGTGATCTCAAAATTAAAAAAATTATATCACTTCGACCATTGTATTATCACTATTTTATCTATACATTTTAAACGGTTAGAAAGAATGGCATTTTTATATATACCTAATTATGTCTTCAATAATCATGTAAAAAAAATAAGATATAAAAAAGCAAATTCATAGTGTAAGAATAACGTGTAAGATAAAGTAATATATCACATTAATTACTAACTATTACTATTTTTTTATAAAAAAAAACACATGTAGAATACGTTTGCCAATTTCAAGTATTTTTAAACTTTAAACTTACTCTTAGTTCAGAAAATCTCAATGTTTTCTTAAATGAAACTCAAAATTATTAATTCTATTTTTTAACGTTATATATGACCTTTAATTTGTCAGATCTGATATCATGTTAAATTATATATATTATCTCATCTAAAAATATAAACGGCTAAAAATAACATACTTTTATGTTTTCAATATCTTCATTTGTAATTAATATAAGAAATTATAAACTTAAAACTGTAGATCATCAGATAAACAAAATTCTCACTAAGTGTTTATGATAGAGTCAATAATATCAATCTTTTATCCAGTTCTTTTACAACATATTTAATAATTTAAATTAGATAAAAAAAAAAAATATAATAACTCTATTTGTCATATTTCCCATTAAATTATATTATTACAATTAGAAGACTAAGTAAGTTGATATTGACAAGTAAAATATTAAAATTAATAACATCATATCAAAAGAGAAAAAAATGAAAATATGACGATGAGATTTATTTAAGAGGAAACTTGAAGTTATGGCTACAAAGGTGGATCTATCTTCCTATTTTTCTATCTTTGAAAGAATTATATATATGAAACTCATATATTTTATTAAATTTTATATATATATATATATATATATATATATATTATGTCGGGGGGGTTTGGGG
>NW_006239026.1:280729-325722 GCF_000226075.1 Solanum tuberosum | reverse complement strand
TATATATATATATATATATATATATATATACTATTAGAGGGAAAAAAATTTATATCATCAGGTTGAATCTTATATTTTAACGAGACTTACTTATAAATATCATTTAGTTACCTCCTGATAATATAAAAATTTCTTATACCGATGATATTTATAGTAATAAATCCAACACCTGAGATATATTCAAAATCTGATGTTTATGATTTTTTATACAACGATCTCAAGTAATATACAATAATAATTGAGTTCACAATCACTAAAAATACAGTTAATGAGCACAAACTATTAATTAGATTTCTGAAATCTATATAAAACTCGTTGAATCTGCCAACGTACAAAAATTCATAAACTTTAAATTCTATCGATCCGCACAAACATGTTGTATTTTTTGCACCTCTAAGATCCGTGGAACGTTCCATGGCCACATGAAAAGTATAGAAATGGCCATTATTTATTTTATTTTATATAACTTTGGATTCTTATATATTACTACTTGTGAAAGCTATGGTTTGGACTTTTTCTTCTTGCATGAAAAATTAAAGAATAAAATGAATAAATAAAGTCAATGAATTTGTCCAATTTTCTTTAGTCCCCACATCAATTATTTATTAGTATAACTTTTTATAATTAATAGTTCCATGTGAAGGCCAGCTCATTTGCTTTTTCCTACTTTGATGTGATTAATCATTAACCTAATAAAACCAAACAAAAATAAAGCAATGCCAAATTCTTGATAATAATTAATAAATAAGTGGAACCACTATTTATATGTTTCTAAATAATTATATTGAATATTTGTCCTCTTTTCTTTTGTGAAATGTTTATTTATATTACTAATTGTTTGATAAATTACACAAGTTGCTAATATATCCCTCATTGTTTTAACAATTGTTAACTTACGTGCATCTCGATTACTCGCTAGTAGCGGTTTTTATTCCAGTTTTATTCAGCATCCTTCTATTGTCATGCTTCAATCAAACACGTGAAGGTATTAGCTTTTACAATCAATTTGATGGAGAGAACTGTGACACTTTATTTTAGGAGTATTTAAAGGCGGAGATCTATTTTCAACTAGCATATTTACATATTTATGTTCTAAGTTTCTCGTTACTCGATGAAGTCTATTTTTTTTTGCTGCTAAGCAAGCAAGGAGCGAAAGAACCAAACTTTAAAAAAAAAATAAAAAAAAGCATGCATGTGTGCGTGTGTGTTATATCAAAAGCATTGAGTTTTAAAATATTACAACAAAAAAATTTAAAATTAACTACAAATTTTATCGCTCATCTATTTCTAAACACGCGTATCTACCAAATTTTTTGATAGTTTATCGCTAAAGAGGATTACCAATAAATATTTTTATTTAGCTACAGAATTTATTCGCCATCGCTTCTTTCCTTCTATTTTTAGTAGTGAAGTGAGAAGGAACTTGAGACAATTTTCTACAACTTAAAATTGCAATCAAAATTTAGCACAATTAATTTTTAGAAATGTATATTTTGAGATAAAGAGTACATGGAACTTAAGACAATTTTCTACAACTTTGGGGGGGTTTTAGTATAAATACTAGTTTTTCTTCTTCTTTTTTTTCACAGTCATCATACTTTTTGTTTTCACCCTAAAAGATGTACATCCAACCACCATTTTCAAATAGGATTTAAATTACATATATATTGATAGATAGTGTAATGATTTTTATTTTTTTAAACATTATTAGTAAAATTCAAATTGTTATAAAAAATTATTTAAAGAGAGGGAGGGTAAGGTTACGAAATAAGGTCAGATGGTTAACAGTATAAAATAGTTGGTATGAAGTTGCGTTAGTTATTGATATAAACTTTGATTAAGGGGCGTAATTTCATCTCTTTCATTTTCTTCGCTTACACTTTACATTTCACCTGAATCTAACGAAACTCAAATACAAAGTCTTCCATCGTAGATCAAAACTACACAAAAGAGAAAATATCATGAGAACCTCATTATCTTTATATCAATTTTTCCCAACAAGAACTCAAAATAGCAAAAATACATTTGTGTTACACTATTTACTATTTTTCACTAGCACAAGTATCTAATAAACTTTTTTTAAAGGATAAAAAATGTTTCCAATTCCACAAGACTAAAATACTAATTACATCACATCAAATAAAAGAATTGGAAAAAGTTGCATCACAAGTTATTAAAGTATCACATCACAATGGTAAAAATAACATTAAAAAGAAATAATAATAAGACAAAATACCCGTGAATATATAAAAGGACAAAAAAGACGGTATATTTGTGCATACAAAGTGTTTGGTACCAACAAACCTTAAATACAAATAAAAAATTGATATGTAGTAATTACACTTTTTATAACAAAACCAAAAAAAAAAAAGGAGAAAAATCCCTTTTTCTGAATTTTTACTTCAATTCAAGCATTTTTTTTTCTCCTTCCCTAAATTTTACAAGGCTCTCCTAGAAAAAAAAATATTAAAAATTTGCCATTTATTCAGAAAATTTTGTAGCTTTTTATTTTTTTTCCTCTTCTCCCCAAATCCTAACTGAATTACCATCTTCATAATTCAATTTCTTGATCTTGAATTTTAATGACAAAATGACCCCATCATACTACATGCTACTTCCATCAACTTTCCTGCAAATAAAAACACAAATAATTTAGCAAACGTTGGCAGAGTCAGAATTTTCACTAAAAAGAATTAACGCATAAAGAAGTAAAACACATGAAGAAGTCAAAAGTGATGTAGGAGAGGAGACAGTTCCGCTTTCGTTAGATTGTGTTGTAACTTGATTCAGTAGCAGAGTCAGAATTTTCACCAAGGTAGGAGATTGAACATCGACCATGTATATATATATATATACATAGAAGATAATTTTAACCTTTGTATATACAGTGTAATAACCCCTTCCTCCCACATGGCTACGCCCCTAACGTGAGCCAACGTCAGTAGAAAACAAAAGGTTGCATTCGAAACCTATGTTGGGAGTTCGAATAACATAGCATCGTCCACGAAGATGATATACATAGTATATATACATAAAAAAGGAATGACCAACCTATCAATGTCAGTGTTGTTTTTACGACGAAGGGGTGTCACTTGACTACCTTTGATGCCAACTCATAATAGCAAAATGAAATTGACATGATCATGACAACTGATAATTAATTGAAGTGAAATATACTATTTAGAGAACAAGTGGGGGCAAAGAATTTGTCAACAAATAGGCTAGGCTGGCTGAAACATCCAAGTTGTTGAAAATTCAATGCATATTAGACACCAAAACAATTGACTTGATAGCGCTCGGTTTTTGGTCTAGTGGTAAGAGCACAACACGTGATATACATATTAGACATGTAATAAGGTTAAAACCGGACGTTCACCAAGTCTTGAACCGAAAGGATCTATCTGAGCTATCCTTTTAGACTAAGGGAGGCTTTTGAAATTCGAGAGTGATTTTTTGTCTCTCTATCATTCTCCACACTCAACCCTCTAAACTTAACTAACAAGTCCTTCTATCTTTGCCGGAAAGTCTCACTTGTGGTACTCGAGGCATCTGGTTAAAGATAGACGGATAACCGCTCCACATTTGGTGGTTAACCCTTTGCTATGAATGCTTTATGGCTAGGTATGACCAAGCCAACTTTTTTCATCTTTTAATAATTCAACTACTAAAAAAAAAGAAAATACCAACTCCATCAAATGGTTTTAGAATAAGCTATACATCAAGCAAAGAATTAATTCTTTTTTTTAATCTTATTATATAATTATTATATATATGGCTCACCGACAAAATTTCTCAACTACTAATTACTTAAAATAATTGTCACTTTCTACAAAAACGTGCAGGGCATATTTATACCTAACAATTTATGGCTTATAATAAAAGAAATTAAACAAAAACTAACTAATCACTCAAAAATAATGACAATGATATCTTAACTCACAAAAAAAAAAACATAGCAAAACAAGCAAACAAACAAGTCTACCACTATGTGATGTCCGGACCAATTTGCGTATCGCAACTAATTTACTATCTCCTTCACGACAGATATTGAATAACTCTGTCCATCAAATTTTGAGGAAATTTATTGATGTGGGAAAAGACGAATTGTCAATTTGTGCAATTTTTAACAATTTTCAAAAGTTGGACACACATAGCTTAGAATTATTTTTATTTTTATTTTATCAAAAAAAACATAGCTTAGATGTTAAGTCCAAGAATTCCACCACAAAAAGAGTTGGCAACAACTGGAATCACAAAAAGCCATAATTCCATTATTCTCATTATACCCACCGCCAAATTTTGTACTAAAGAAATTAATTTTTGACAAATTATGAGCTAATAACATTAACTTGTAAGAAAAAAAAACTAATTTTTAACAATTTTTTTGATAATATGTTTTACTTAAGCCTTGCTTTAATATGCTCTTTCTTAAGTCGGACTCTATTGAAAACGGCATACATTCTATCCTTTCCAGACCTCACTTAATGACACTAGATATGTTGTTGTTGATGATGTTTTACTTGACCCGAGGTCATTCAAAAACAACATTTTTACCTTCACAAGGTAACAATAAGGCTCCATACATAGCATACACACCACGTTCCCCAGACCCCACTTGAGCCGAAGTCTATCAAAAACAATATCTCTAACTTAGACCAAAGCTTAGATACAACGTACACATCACGCTCTTCAGACCCCCAAACTGAAGTCTATCGAAAACAATATCCCTACCTTAGATCATGGCTACATATAACATACACACCACGCTCTCCAAACCCCACCTAAGACGAAATCTATCGAAAACAATATCCCTACCTTAGACCAAAAGCTACATATAACATACACAGTTATACACACCACGCTCTTCAAACCCCTCTTTAAGTCGAAAGTCTATCGAAAACAAAATCTCTACCTTAAACCAAGGCTACATATAACATACACACGACGTTCTCCGGACCCCACTTGAGCCGAAGTCTATCGAAAACAAGGCTAGATATAACACACACCACGCTCCCCAGACCTCCATTTATGAAATTACACTGAATATATCGTTATTACTCACATAATTAGAGATAATTAAAACACATAAACACCAACAATTAAGATTCAAAACTATAATTAGTATTACCTCTTCTTTGTTTAGCAACAACTTTAGCATCACCAGCAGCAGCAACAACAGGAGCAGATTTTGGAGCCACCTTAATATCCTCCACCGGAAAAAGAACTCCGTCAATTCCCTGAACGGAAATCCTCCCGTCGGTATAAATATCGGGATCAATCAAATACGCCGATCCTTCTTCAAACCCGAATTTCACAGACCCATCAGCTTCTTCAGCAACAACTTTATGTGGCAATCTCAATGTATCATATTTCACTTTCCCAAATCTTCGTACTGAATTATACATACTCTCCTCTGTTTGATACTCCGGTATCAGATGATAATACATTATCTGTTCCGGTGCACCGGGTTCCGATAACTGATCGGTTGTCAATTTTGCCATAGCCTCATCATTCGGAGCTAAAACAGTTAATACATATCCTTCTGAAACTAATCTCCCCATTTCAGTAGCTAACGATGTTAAATTTACTAAAATGTCGGCTAATTCGTTGTATCCACCGTAATGTAATAGGGTTTGGATGAAATCCTTCACCTGAGTTTCACCGTCGAAGTGGTGGTGATGTCCGCCGGGACCTGGTGCTGGTGCCGGAGCTAGTGATGGACCTGGTGCCATTGCGGAGTAAATTGGTAGCACCGGTGGAGCTCCGGCGGGTACTGGTTTGGGTTTTTTCTTCAATCGGTTTGTTCTCGGGTCGATTTCTGGTGCTCCCTCTGGGAGCACGGCTGAAATCGACCGGAGATTTCTTCGGTTGTTGAAGGATTGTTGTACGGATTTAGGGATTAAAACCTTTTTGATTCCGTGAATGATTCCGTCTGATTTGATTATATCATTCGGGTGAATGATATTCACCATGTTCCCGGAGAGGCGTTCAGCCTCTCCGGGGCAGAGAGTTGTGTGATTCTTCTGGTGCCAGCTCGTGAGTCGGGTTGGCACCATGTGGAATAAGAGGAGGTTCTGGAGGGATTTAATGTTCCCGGGTTCAAGCAAGAAACGCTTGAACTCGGGATCTAAATCACGCTCCAGAGCTTCATTTCTTGGTGCGAAAATGGTGATATTGTGCTTAGTTACAGCTTCTTCGAGTGGTTGAAGAAGGAGAGCTTTTTCAACTAGCTCGGAGAGCTCAGTGTAGTGTGAATCCAAAAGGGCTACAAGAACTGAGTTTGAGTTGATTTGAGGAGGTGTTATTTGGGTTTTTTCTTGTAATGTAGCACCATTAATGGCGAATGTGAGAAACAAAGTGAACAAGAAACCATAGATCTGTAAATCCATGGCACTTGAAGAAGAAGAAGAAGAAGAAGAAAGAAGAAGAAGGAAGAAGAAGAAAAAGACTTAATTTTTTTCTTCAACTTTCTTGAAATTTGCTCTTGGTTTCTTGATTCTTCTATAGTTAGTGATGTCTTTAAGACAATGTGTGTTGTGTGGGGTGATGATGGAGTGAGTTTGTGGGTTGGCTTTGGTTTTTGGTAGTAAAGAGGGGAAAGAGGAGAAGAAGTGGGGTGTGGGGGTAGGGGGTGGGGTATATAGTTGTCATTGTTTGGTGGAAAAATAAAGTATAGTGGTAATGGAGGGTCAAGGGTTATTTTCTTAAATATTTGTTGTTAGTGTACTATCACTCTTTGTACCTTTTTTTTGGGTTGAATTTTGTATCAGAAAACTCCTCTCAATTTGATGTGAATTGTTTGTGTCATTTTTGAGTTATTGATGACTTTAAAAATATCAATTTACTTGACTAGTTTAACTTAAATATATTTTTGATCTATTGTGTGACATAACAAGTGGTCTCAAACTTTTGTAGGAATGTGAAGCTCTTTATAAAATATCAAGATAAGTTTTGAAAGCACCCCTAAACTTGGCGAGAATTGAGGGGTATATTTCACTCATGTGGCAAGATTAAGGGTGTATTTAAGTTTAGTTAGTCAAGTAGATGAGTGCTTTTTCAGGATGTCAATAGTTCTGGGACGAAACTAATAATTTACACCAAGTTTAAAAGTGTTTTCTATACTTTTCTCGATTTTGTACTCATTTTGAGGATCGACTAATATAAATTTGTGATTGAAAGTCTCACTTTTAAAGGAAATGTTCTTTATGATTTCATTTTTAGAGCTCGAAATAGATTTACGAGTTAAGATGAAAGGGGTGCTTACCACTAGAAGTTAAGCTAGAGAATAACGTATGAGTTTGATCAAATTCAATAACTATGCTCAAAACTATGTATTTGTCAAAAGAAAATCATTAAATATATGGTATAAGTTATTAACTCAAAAACTTTGAAAAAACAAACTTCTAAAACTATATACTTTAAACCATCCCACAACTTTTGATGGTGAAAGGGGGAAACTTTGGCTTCAAGTGAAAACTTTAGCAAACACAAACTTTCCTTTTTTTTGGCCTTTGGAATTGGGGAAACTTTGGGATAAAGTTCTTATTACCCTAGAGAAAACTAGTGACATGTGGAAAATGAAGTTTAATTAAAATATTTGGAATTAGGGAAACTTTGGGTTAAAGTTCTTACCCAAAGAAAAGTGACATGTGGATAATGAAGTTTAGTTAATTATTAAGCTTTAAGTATGACATGTGACCCTAGATTTTACTTTTTTCTTGATAATAATGTGGATAAACAAGATACAATTAGCATAAAAAAAAATAGAATTATTATGATTTATTGTACAATTGTGTTTATTAGAGTATCAATTTATTAAATTTATTGAGAAAAGGGTTAAAAATATGAAGATTTTTTTGACAATTTTTGTTCAAACTAAAACACAATATTTAATCCTTTATCAAGCACATATTAGCTAAAAGTATGAAAAACTATGTAAAGCATATTAGACACTAATTGATTAGACCTTAAGTTTTCATTCTTCTTCTAATAATTGGTAACTTTGTTGTATCCACTAAATAAAGTAGGCATTATTTTAAAGAAAAAGAAATGGGGAGAATGATATGAGGGTTGAAGTAAAGAGATGGATCATTTAATACGTGACGTAAGAAAAATAATCTCGATATAAATTTGAGATTAACATTATATCATACTTGATTTAAGATATTAATTAATCTAAAAATTACTATCTCATATAAAAAATGAGATATTTTTATTTATTCCATTCGGTGTACCATTTGATTCTTTCTTGAAAGAAGGCAAGAAAATACTATTTGCTTAACCTTATTATATATAGAGTTACCAAATATTTATGTCAGTAGAAAATGTAAATATCTAGTGAAATAGTTAAAGGTGTACCTAAATTAATCATACACTTATTTTATAAAAAAAAAAAAAAAAAAGGAAAGCTAAAAGTTGATTTCTTCTTTTTTGGGGCCTAAATTAAGTTTTGGCAAGATTTTGACTCCCTAGTGAAAAGTAAAAAATATTTGATATAATAAATGTGACGAGCGCAAACTAACCAAGCGCTATTTCACGGTGCTTTTAAGGTTGTTAATACTTTAGGGATGAAAAGTATAATTCATATTAAATTTAGGGGTATTTACAATACTCTTCTCAATCATATACTCGCTTTGAGAATAAATTAATATAATTTTGTGATCAAAAGTTTCACTTTTATGGGAAATAATTTCATTTTTAGAGCTCGAAACTGATTTACGAGTTAAGATGAAAAGGATACTTACCCCACTAGAGGTTGTGATAGAGGATAACTTATAAGTTTGATCGAATTCAGTAACTGTGCTCAAAACTATATATTTGTCAAAAAAAAATCATTAAATATATGGTATAAGTTATTAACTCAAAAACTACATTAAGTTTTGCTAAGTTGTTGGTTCTTTCCACCACTAGAAAAATCATTAAGTAATATAATTAAGATGTCATTAATTAAAAATAAAAATTTGAATTCTTCACTCTCAGGGGACCTAAGTTGAATTTTGCCAAGTGTTCTTCTTATTCCCTCTACCAATGAAAGATAACAAGTATTCAATAATATAATTAATATATGCATAACTTGATTGAACACAACCGACATTAATAGACAAATAAAAACTCAATGAAAAGGCTGACTTCTCCTTCTTGGGGGACCTAAGTTGAGTTTTGTCAAGTATTTGATTTCATCCACAAGTAAAAAACAACAAGAATTCGATAATATAACTGAGATGTACACAACTCGATCGAACATTATCGTTATTAATTTTTTTTAAATTGAAAACTCAATAAAAATCCTTTTTGGTGGGAACCTAAGTTGAATTTTGCCAAGATTTTTGTTTCCTCCAATATCCACCAATGAAAAATAACGAGTACTTAATAATACAATCGAGATGCACATAAACTGATCGAACGATTACCGTCATTAATAGATCAAAGAAAACTCAATGAAAATATAGTGGGACCTAAGTTAAGTTTTTTTAAGTTTTTGTTTCCCTTCAAAAAAAAATGTGTGGTTTAGGAATATTTTTATTTTTGTTTTATTTATTTTATTTTATTTTAAATTTAGTTGGAACAGGCTGTAAATGGGGTCCACACGGTTAAGTGGCATAATCAATGAGCTGTGAACGGTGGCTTAGCGGCGCATATAAGCCAAGCCGATTCCTTTTTGTAGTTTTGCTCGTGTTTTTTGCGTGTTGTCTTCCAACACTTTTTTCTTTTTTTGGTGCTTTCTCCAATTTTCTTGTGGTTTTATGTTTTTTGTCGGGGTTCGATATTCGTATTGAAATTTATAGAAAAAAGTAATAAAAACACCTTAAAATTTAATGTGAATTATTAGTTTCATTTTTGAATTATTGATAGCCTTAAAAAATCATTTTTACTTGACTAACTGAACTTTAAATACACTCTCGATCTTGCAACATGAGTGGAATACAACCCTGAATTCTCGCCAAGTTTAAGGGTGTTTTCAAAGTTTATCTCGGCTTTTTATTAAAAGTTCATGCTCTTGCAAGAGTTTAAGATTACTTACTATGTCATGTGGTAGATCAAGGGTGTATCTAAATTTAGTTAGTCAAGTAGAGATGTGTTTTTAAGGCAGTCAATAGTTCGGAGTATTTTCAAAACTTCTCTCAAATTCATAAAATTTGAAATTTCATCAAAAAGTTTTAAAACAAAATAAAGTATTCTCTAATAATAGTGATCTTATATTCAAGATTTGAATTTAATTTTTTTTTATTAAAAATGAATGAATACTTATTAGTATGAGATGTTTAGTATTTTCAAAGTTCGATTTTGATAATTCTATAATTAGTAATTGAAAGTAGATATTAGATACTCTCTCTGTTTAAAAAAGAATGACTCAATTTCCTTTTTAGTCTGTTTAAAAAAAGAATGACCTCTTTCCTTTTTTGGCAACACTTTAACTTCAACTTTACACGTGACATATTTGCACAAGACATTTTGGTACATTTGACAGAACTTTAATTTAGAACCATAAAATTAAAAATCTTTTTTTTCTTAAACTCGTTCCAAATCAAATTAGATCATCCTTTTTGAAATGGAGGGAGTATTACATTTTAAATTTCAATCTGATAAATAAAATTTAGATATGATAATCAATATCTTCATAATTCTAATATACTATTAGTAGTTGTCCTTTATTTTATTTTAAAGGTAATAAATGAATTTTAGTAGGAACATTGGAGTGGAATTCATTGAATGTGGAATATAATGAAAACCACCAACTTTTACATGATTGGACAAAATACATTTAATTTTTTTTTATTAAAAATGAATGAATACTTATTAGTATGAGATGTTTTAGTATTTTCAAAGTTCGATTTTGATAATTCTATAATTAGTAATTGAAAGTAGATATTAGATACTCTCTCTGTTTAAAAAAGAATGACCTCTTTCCTTTTTTGGCAACACTTTAACTTCAACTTTACACGTGACATATTTACACAAGACATTTTGGTACATTTGACAGAACTTTAATTTAGAACCATAAAATTAAAAAATCTTTTTTTTCTTAAACTCGTTCCAAATCAAATTAGATCATCCTTTTTGAAATGGAGGGAGTATTAAATTTTAAATTTCAATCTGATAAATAAAATTTAGATATGATAATCAATATCTTCATAATTCTAATATACTATTAGTAGTTGTCCTTTATTTTTATTTTTAAAGGTAATAAATGAATTTTAGTAGGAACATTGGAGTGGAATTCATTGAATGTGGAATATAATGAAAACCACCAACTTTTACATGATTGGACAAAATACATTTAATTTTTTTTTCTTTTTTTCAAGGTTTGAATGAAAAATACAACAAAAATCACCTGTTTTTGGAGGGAACATTGGTTAACATTTAAAAATAGTTACTTCTATTTAAATTATTATTGTAGTATCTGTGTTTTAATAGTGACATTATGTGTCAGAGAAAAAAAACCTAATAATAGAGTTATCAATATAGATTAGACCTGTGAAATAAATATATCTTTGATCACTAACTAATTTTGATAGGTTAAGATTATTATTTTTTAACCTTTTTAATATTGCTCTAGATAATTGACCAAATTTGGATTATTTAGATCAGAATTCATTTCCAAAGTTTGAAAATAATTTAAATCACAATTTTATAAATATAAGTTATAAGCATTCATTTCTTTTGACAATGCTTTTAATAGGATATTTTTTTAAATTTAAAGAGGGTTGAATTTGAGATTTCTAATTAAGGATATATGCATGCTCTTTCGAGTTTTTTTTGGCGTTTCCTAGTTTAGCGATTTTTTGCAATAAAATTAAAAATAGGATTTTTTTTTTTGGACATAAATATTACCCAAAAATTGTATTTATAGCTTCTTTAGTACATAAAGAAATTTAATCCAATGCTTGTGGAATACAGAAAAGCCAATCATAAGCCTCTTTTGTTTATTTTTACTTGTCAAGAATTAAAGTGACACATTTTTTAAAGAGCAATAAATAGAAAAATAAATTTATTATATGACTCTTTAAATATACATTTAATATTTTAAAACATGCATTGAGAAATAATTAGTATGTAATAAGATATTATAAATTAAATAATAAATTATATTTTAATTTTTTAAATTGGATAGATAATTAAAATAAATATATATTTTTAGTATAATGGACTAATAAAAGTGGATGGAGAGAACATTTCTTTCTACTTTTAGAACCAAGGCAACAAATATAATTAGGTATATACTTCCTCCATCTCGAATTAGCCGTCATATTTCTCTTTTGAAGAATTAAATTATAAATTTGATCAATATTTTAAAATTTATTTTTCATTAAATTAAATTAACATAAAAAAATTGTAATTTATAGTACTTTTTGTATAATTTTTTAATGTAATTTTTTTAATTATATTGAATTGATTTAATCTAATTTAACTTTCAAATTAGTCAATTTGACTCTCAATAAGTAAAACATGACTATTAAATTGGGATGGAAGGAGTAAAACACAACAAAAAGCTACCATCAATAAGGTGTCTGATAAGGAAAACTATATAACGCTCGATGATACCAACCTTCTACGCTAATACTTCATCTTTTATATGTCCTTAATAGCTACATGTGTGACATATCTTATCTAATCACCTCTCTAGATCTTTCTTCGACCTACCTCTATATCTCTTCAGATCCATTATGACCAACCTCTCATATCTCCTTATTGAGACATATGTATATCTCATTTTCACACGTCTAAAATCATTTCAGTATGACTTTTCTGATCTTACCCGATAGGTACCCATAACTTATCCCAAATATCTTTGTTTCTAATTTTATCTCTCCCAATATATCCATACATTGATCTAAACATCTTCATTTCTGCTACTTTCATCTTTTGAGCGCGTGAGTTCTTGACTAGCCGATCATTTTCCCTATACAACATATTAGGTCTAACAAAACACCATATGTGAGCCTCTATTTAGTCTTCTTTGATCGCTTTAATACGTTATATAACATCATCATCAATATCTCTATTTCCTTAAATTATCAATCCAAAATATCGAACTTCACATCCACGTATGATTCGTAAGACATGTCACTTAACTTGCATTCCAAGTACTCAATCTCAATCATTTCTAAACCTTCAATCTACCATTAACTACATTGATGTAAAATAAAAGTTCTAAAATCAAATTACTTTTTAAATATAAAGAGGTTTGTATCATATATATTTTTGGGAAAAATGACAAAATATATCCCCTAACTATCGTAAATGGTATGCAGATATCCTCTGTCATACTTTTTGGACATTGGTGCCCCTGTCGTCCAAACACTAGAGCATATATGCCCTTCACGCTAACGGAAGACTAAATAGGGACATGTGGCGCAATCTT
Source organism: Solanum tuberosum (assembly GCF_000226075.1). Lineage (NCBI taxonomy): Eukaryota > Viridiplantae > Streptophyta > Magnoliopsida > Solanales > Solanaceae > Solanum > Solanum tuberosum. The sequence continues at coordinate 312,359 of NW_006239026.1, read as the reverse complement.
ATCCGTCGATAAATGCTGGATCGATGGATAAGATTATGAAACGTGTATGTCCGTTAGTATAAAGGGTATATATGTTCCAGTTTTTGGACGGCAGGGGCACCAATGTCTCAAAAGTATGACGGAAGGTATCTGCATACCATTTACGTTAGTTCAGGGATATATTTGTCCTTTTTCCCTATCTAAATGCACCAAAATTTAGTAAGATGTAACATTGTAAAATAACGTAGTTCTAAATAATTAGCCCATAAACTAGTGAGATTTTTGAAAGTTACCCTTACATAAATAGTTTTGGCCATGGGTCGACCCTGACCTCGGTGAAGCATCAAGGGGTGAGGGCTTATTTGGGCTGGGCTTATAAGCCCTACTTATAAAGGGTTTGAAAAATCTTATCTCAACTTTACCCCAATAACATGTTAAGTTGGGCCGGCCTAATGGGCTAAAGGATATTTACATACCATTTACGATAGTTTGGAGGTATATTTATCCTTTTTCCCTATATTTTTTATCGAATAATTAAAAAAAGTGTACCATATATAAAGTTGTTATTAATATGACTAAAATATTTTACTTTTTAACAAACGGCTCAACTAAAGAAATATGAAAAATAATTTGAAGCTGAGCTGAAAGAAAGATAATATTAGCCACAGAAAAATATCGCAGCCGATGACCAAAAAGGACAGCTGTCATTGTCATGATTATGAATGACAAGCCACAGCTTTGCCGCTGTTTTCTATGGCTTATGAAAATGACTATAATACCCTTTAATTCTGTCGGCGGTGTTCAATTTTTATTCTTTTTGAAAAAAGATATATTGAACAATAAAATAAAGAATATCAGACGATACATTTAATTTTAGGTGTATATAAGTAAATAATTAAATTTGTATAAAGTTAATCAAATTGACACATATGTTCATTGTGTTTATATGTGTTTATTTATTTAATTTTATATAAATTTAAGTGTCTATTTATGCATACTCAAAGTTGAAGGTCAGTGGTGTAGCCACATATAACACAGGGTGGCTAGTCAAAATTTCCAACTTCGCCAATGTTGAAAGACATATATAAATGTCAACTGAAATTAAGTTAAAAAATATATTTATATATTTTGTCATTTTATTTCAAGCTTTATATAGAGATATTGTATCTTATTCCGCATATCAAATGGACTATCTTATAATATTGAATAATAAAGTGAATAATTGATGGCCCTCTAATTCATTAATATTTAGATTTTTTTGGAACAATCTTTTGATTTTTTAAAATTGGTAAATTAATATATGTGTTGGAAGAACGATGTCTTTTTATTTTTTTTTGCTATAATATGATAACTAGAGTTAATTAACTATACAAGAAAGAATATGCCTCTACATTTATTTAGTGGAAATTTTTTAATTGTGTAATTATAAATTATCTTATTAATATTAAAATTAAACTATTTATAAATATAAAATAATATCATTCTTTGTGGGACCAGCTAAAAAGAAAAACATCACATAAAATTAAAATAAAGTAATAAATCTAAAGAATATTAGCACTTTTAATCCTCAAATATCAATAAAATTACAATTTTCAACTCTGTCGGTGGTGTTCATTTTATTTTATTTATTTTGTTGAGTTTTGAATAAGGAGAATAATTGTTGGCCCTAGTATTAAGATTTAAGGCCTTCTATTATTATTGTTAAGTAAGATTTAGATCCTCTTGTACAATTCTTATTATTGCTTAATAATAATATTGTTTTATATGGTATAATTTAATTGGTAGTTGACATAAAAATTAAGATTTTTTTTCAATATCATCATAAGTGTAAAATAAATCATAGATATTTGATGGTGAGAATGAGAATAAGAATCGAATCGATTGTATCATAAAAATCTATTCATTGATATAGAAGAAGAGTTGTAAAAGGATCAAATCGTTCATCTCTTATTTATTGTAGGAGTTGAGAATCAACTTCTTTATCAATATCAATAGCTTACCCGACTTGTGTTACTCGCTCTATATTTTTTTCGTGTAATTTCGGAGTACCTTTAGTCTCTTAATTATCGAAAAAATCAAGTTTTGAGTCTTGTGATTTTTTATTAAGCACATTTAATCTTTAATTAATGAAGTAACTAATATGCACTTTTGATCCCTCAAATTTTGTATGTGCACAAATTTAACATATTATGAAATGCTAAATCATTCATTCATCAATGCATTCTGTTTAATTTGTAATGTTACTGATCTTTTAAGGTGATATAGTATAATCAATATTTATGTGAGGCATAATAGCTAAACACACTTTTTAGTTAATCAAAGAATAAATGTATTTAATCAAATATTATAAGGATCAAAGCCAAAAAAAAGTTTTTTTTTAGTTTTTCACCTGATATTCCTGATATTCGATATCTATATTGAGATTATAAGAGATTAAAAGTGCAATCACCCCTAAATATAAAAATGAAGGCCATATATTTTTCTATTTAACAAGATTTTATAGAAGCTTTAGTATTATTGCATAATTCATCTCAAACTAATAATAATGATGATGGTGATGAGAGTTTCATGATAGATTGGACCTTGATTAATTTTTTTTATTTAGAAATTTGGTGTTCAAAGATAGTATGCTATATCAAAGACTTAATAATCTTTTCCAATCTTATGATTATTTTTTTTAATAAAATACAAGCATCTTTATTGAAAGAGAAAAAAAGATTATACTAAATTATTGAGTTAGGAGAATTTTGTCTTTTAGGTTTTTTTTTTTTTTTTTATCTACCATGACATATTGGGAGGGCATTCCTTTTTTGTATTATGTGATGATTAATAAGCTTTAATTGATACTTTTTATGTCTCATATTAGTTTTAATATTAGATTTTTTGAGAGTTAAATTATGTGACTTTTGATTAATAATAAAAATAATATATTCAGTATAATCGCACAAATAAAAGTTGAAAAGATAGAGTGTATGCATACTTTATTCTTATTTAGTGGAGATAAAAAGATCATTTCTGAAAGACCTCCAGTTCAAGTATACAACAAATTAAAATAGTTATAAAAAAAGAAACACGACAATAAAGAAAAATGTCAATTAAAATATATTTTTTTCATCAAATTAAAATGAAAAAAGCTTCAATTTGTAGTATTTATCGTACAATTTTGAATATCTTAATTTGAAATATTAAATATTGAGTTGATCTAATTCAATTAAATGAATCATATTAACTTTGGAAAATGAAAACATAACAATAAATTTGGAGAAAGTATTTATTTTTTTATTCTTTGATCCACATATTGATCAATAAGCTTAAATTGAGGATCATTATGTTTTATAGAATGATAAATACAACTAACACACTTTTTTTTCTGTCTATTTTCTTGGTAATCTTTTTGTTTATAAATTGTGATTATCTACTATCCTACAATATAAAAAGCTTAATCTTTATTCTTTATTAGAAAAGAAAAAAATCATCAAAAATTATTTGATCGTCTTTCTATGAGAATAGTCAAAATAAAATTAACTTGAATTCAGAATCGCTATTCAAAATCTTAGTAAAATATTTATTTTTTCCTCTCAAGTCGCACCGAATAATAGCAAGAAAAAAAAATCTATTTTTTGTTGTTAGTCATTATTTCTTTTAATAATTCCAACTTCTATATTTTATATATTCTCTTTTTATCTCCAAAAATAATACTCATATTCTCGAAATGAAGTCCCATAAAAGACTTTCTACAGTATTTAGTGTTAGGTACAATATTAATTTAGATATTTAATTGGTGGAACCAATAAATCACACGAGGTGGTTAGATGCGTGGGGCAAAATATGTAACACAAAGGACTTATAGTACTTTTTTTTGTTGATTGATTCAATCTTTTGTTCGCTTCACATCATATAACAAGGGGTTGAAATGGATTGTTATAAAGTTTTGCACTCAAATTATATATAAAAATATCAGTTTTCCTTCGGTTCTATTTTATAAATGTATTTGTAATTAGGGTACACGTACAATGCACATGATCAGAAACTACTAACCGACACTAAATTTTATATAATGAATCAAATACTTTAAATTTTTAATCTTGAGTGTATTCCATCGTCTTAGTTTATTTGACGACATTTTCTTTTTAGTTTATCTAGTAAAAACTGATATGTTTCTATTTAAGATAATTTATAATTACACAAATATTGATGACTTTATCACGAATTTCATTTTTTCCCTTAAATTTCATAGTCAATCAAACACCACTACGTAAATCGAAACTTAATGATTACAATATTTAATTGACTATTTTACCCTTGAACTCTGTCGGCAGTTTTTTTTTTGTTTTTTGGGGTAGGTTTGATACCCTTATTTGAATAAGGATAATAATGATTGGCATTATAGTACTAAGGCCATTTATTATTCTTTTTAAGTAATAAGTATTAGTAATCTTTTTGTTCAATTTTTTTTATTGCATAATATTACAATAATAATAAATATGCTAACAATAAAAAATATTTACACAATCAGGTGCATTATATAAGGTAAACATTGTTGGGTGCGAAGATAAAAATCTAAATTGATAGTTGAAAAATTTGTGAGTCAAGTATAAGGTGTAATAATATTGTTAATGATACGATATACAAGGTCTTATTGATGAAAATTGTGAGTGACTTGTCTAAAGTATAAAATATCATATGATATCAAAAGTATTTTTAGCTAGGCTGACCTATTCCAACAACTGACATTAGAGATGATAATTTGATGAGACGAATATGAAGAGAGAGAGAGAAAAAAGTAATTATGATATTCCGCTCAATTTATTAATTTTACCTGTCAAAGGTAGCTCAGAGATGGAGATAGAGATGCACATATACAAGAAGAAGCTAGTTTTGAACTTTGGAGGCGATAAATGCTTGATCACATGAGTAACACATAATGGATCTTGAAAATTGACGTGTAGATCCTCATAGTTGGTCATGTTAAACTTAGTTCTCAAGTCTTGAAAGAGACACCGATCAAAGACGAAAGTTACACTAGAATTCAGGCTTTATTTTTGTTGAGAAGTAAAAGCCACTTGACTGTAGTCTATAAGGAGAGGAGCTCTAAGAAAAAAAACTTGTGGATCGTAGTAATTGGTCGCATGAAAATTTGTTTTGAGGTAGGAATTTTTATGGCATGCAAACAAAATCTACGTTCGAATTGACAAGATTAGGAAACAACATAACGATGTAAAAATACTCTTAATGGTGTGAGACCTTTCGGAAAAAAAAAACATTCGAGAGCATCTTTTGAATTTTTTTTTTTAAAATAGAATAAAGTTGGTTTATTAAAACTCTAAATGCAGAAATTATGTCAAATTTTCAAGTTGTATATAAAGTGAAAATCCAAGACAAACTCCTTAGTGTCAAATTTTAGTGAATGTTCAACATTTAACTTATGTTTACACACTATAAACATTATCTTTCTCTGGCTATTCATTTCTTTGTTCTGATCAGACATCGAATATTCACCGCGAAAATATAGTACATCGTCTCCTTGTTTGGGATTGAGGTGTAATTGTTGTTGTTGTTATCATCCTTGCATATCATTTTTGGAAGGTTGATGAGCTGAAAAACCTGAAAAACGGAATAAATCTCATCATAAAAAAGCAATAATCTCGAAGATTGTAATCCGTGTGACTTACAGGTCACAGGTTCAAGTTGTGAAATCAGTCACTAATGATTGCATCAAGGTACACACCCTTTGGTTTTTGATCATTCCCCGGACCCTCACGAACGTAGAATGCTTTGTGCACCGAACTATCCTTTATATAAAAAAGAGATGGTCTCGTTCATCAATCTCTTTTGAGCAATAATTCATCCAAGTTTACACAAACACCAGTAAAGATGCTAGATGTTTTTTTCGTCTATAAGATCGATAATAGCAAGAACAACGATATGATTTGCTTGTATTATCCAATATATACTCTACCGAACATGGACGTTAACCAAAAAGAGGGTCACATGACTCACATTCAGGATTTCAAGTCAATGAGTTCTAATCTTTCCTCACATACATATAATCTAGTCCGAGCTAGACGCATATGGGTCTTGCAGAGCCCGTTGCGTCTAGTCTAGATCTGCCACTCTTGACATGAACCAAGATACTACCGATTTCGGTTATGCCAATGTTTCATCAAAAAAAGCATCTTTAAAGACACAATAAGAATAAAAGAGATAATAGAAAGAAAAGAATTGCTTACTTTCAAAGATGAAATGCTGAGGACTATTGCCATGCAACTGATTAAATAATGACTTCATTCCGAGCTGAACTTGCGGAGGAAGTCGTAGAATTATTTCCGTTCAATCTGCTTCCGTTATGAGCAACCATATTATCATTGAGTCTCTGCTCCGAGTTTGAAGGTATGTTGTTGTCCGTTTGATTTTCCTGTGTCTCGAGGTGTTCCATCATGCGAGATACACTAGCTGTTCCAGCATTATCCTCCCTCCTAACTTCGGAACCAATATCTGCCATAGAAGTACTTCGAGAAAACAATCTCTCCTTCCACCCTCGTGTACTCTTTGTGATTGATTCTCTATATCTGGAAAGCAAAAACCACATTCAACATTGCTTATAGCTTCTAAAATGACACATTCAAAAGAGCAAGTTTAGCAATTCATACTTCATTGACATTGAATTAAATCGAGATTTCCAGGATTCCGATAGTGAATGAAGGTCTGATGGTCCTTCTGTATCCTGGTTTTCTGTCAAAGATGGACTAGAAGAGCTTCTAAAACGAAAAACATACAAACAAACAAAAGAAAATGAAAAATTTCGATATGAGAAACATGTGTACCATTGATGTTTAGCCAAGAGATTGAAAATCATCAATACCTGTCGCCAACAGATATTTCTTGTTTAACGGTTTGCGGGCGAACATATCGAGATGATGAAGCAGAAAGTTGATTACTTTGACCAGATGAGAGGTGAGGCAAGAACTGTGCGGTCTCACGGCGGACAGGTGTTATAGGAACAGAAGGATCAGCTATAGCTTGACGAGAATCCGATTCAGCAGAAGCAGTAGGAGATGGATCAGGATGAGATGAAAACATTAAAAAATGCGGACGACCATGGGAAGATGACCGATTTATTGATCCCTCTCGTTGACCAAAGTGGCGTCCCCGTCCCATTGCTGCAGCAGCAGCCAAATGCTGAATAATGCGCTCTTCGAGTTCAGACTCACTCATCCCCGTGGTCAACTAGAGAGCAATCCAAAACGGAAAATGAGATGACGCAACATTATAGCTTGTGGAATTTCATTAATCAGATAGGAGAAGGAACATTATAGTTTGTGAAATTCAATATTTACCAGCGTAGGACGACGAAACATCGTAGCATTTCTTGCCTGATTAAACCTAATATTCCTCTCTTGTTCCACTGCCTCAAGCAATTCTTGACTGCAATATCATTCAAATCAGGGGAGTCAATCAAAGTCGAACATCAAAGTTAACGCGTAGCATGAAAATGATATGAATTTGTGAAAATCGAAAGGGAAATGAAGCCAAATGAACCTTGTAGGATCTTTCAGACTTAGGGGCTGCCAACACATTGGACAATTAGAACTTCTCTGATGCCTGTTTTGAAAAAAATTATAAAAATTATAATAAACTCGAACAACATTTATGTAAGTTTTGAACTTCAGAACCAGAATCGGTTCTAGAGTTTTACAAGCTCTCATGTACAAAAATTAACAAAGAAAATTACTCCCTCCGTCCTATTTTATGTGAGGTAGTTTGACTCGGCACGGAGTGTAAGAAAGAAAGTAAGACTTTTAAAATTTGTGGTCTAAAATGAATGATAGAAATTTGTGTGACTATAAATCATTTCATTAAGGGTAAATAAACATTTCAAAGTTAAATTGTTACTTAATATATAAATGTGTCATTCTTTTTGGGACTGACTAAAAAGGAAAGTAAGTCATATAATTGGGACAGAGGGAGTATGTGAACTTCATCAAAAATAACATATCAAAACATTCCCCAAGGCAAACTTATTGAGAGAAACACCCCGAAATGAAATAGTTGATATGCATATTCTGCGTTAATTAAACATGGTTGACCTTGTATACAGGTCTCCAATTCAACATAATCATGATGCTAATTGCTACAAGTTTACTCACAAAAGAAAAAGAAGATTTTAAGCTCACTATGATTATTATGCACCTAAACTGTTTCGTAGAATAATGTAAAGACAAAAATTGTTTCGTAGAAGGATCATCGCTTGATAAGACATGAACTAACAAGGATGAATTCCATTCGATAAATCTACATCTTTTGGCAATCTCACTCGCCCTCATCACGTTTTCTCCAGCTGAGGAAGAATGATGTAGAGATAACATCTATTACTTGGCGATACTATTATCTTTTAGATAGAGATAAGCTTATATATATTAGCTTGAGATGGTCATTGCCTTAGCTACAAGAAGAGTTTTAATTGTTCAAGATAATTTTGATTATTCAGGGTTCCTATTCAATAAATCGAATAGTTATGATTTTGTTGAGAAGACCTAACTAACCCTCGATGAACAATACTTTGTGAATTGATTTATCTCTCTATTTCTCTTTTATTTTTACTTGCAGCTTACCGAGGACATGACCTTAGATCAGAGGACATGGAGGTCAAAGATTAGGGTAGAACGTTAGTAGGTAGTCGAGCGTTGTCTAGCTTTTCTTATTTGTATTAATATTATAATTACTATTCTATTATCTTATTCTTTGAATCTTCTATTACCCGTTGTCTCATTTGCTTCGGGTTTTTGTATTATTTGTTGTGGCTACTGGCTATTGTTCTTTTCCCCATTATTTTCGACATTACTTCTTTGCTACTGTATTTCTTTTTCAAACCTGTTTTGATATGTTTTACTTGAGCTGAGGGTCTATCAGTATAGCCTCTGCACAAGGTAGGGGTAAGGTATGTGTCCACACCACCCTCCCCAAACCCCACTTGTGGGATTTCACTGAGTATGCTGTTGTTGTTGCTCTTTTATACTTTTTTCTCATTCGCCTATATCTCCCTGTCGTCCTCCCTTTCTCCCTTCAGCCACTCAATCTGTCTAATCAGAGTGTTAATTATTGTTTCATTAGTTCTGCAAAATCTCTTGCTCTCTAAGTAGGAAGAGATTTTGTGTTTGTCATTTTCTATTTTGAACTTCTAATGAAATTGACTTTGTGATAAATTAGTAAGTCTTCCTTTAAGAACTTAGTTTGAACTTCGAGATCAAGTGGATCACGCCATCACAAGATACGACTAAACTTTATCACACCTTCTAAACCAACATCAACTTCATGACAAAAAGATTCTCAAAATCAACAAAGATGATGGAAACATGAAACACTAGGTGATTTTCATTCGTCTTCCCATTTGTCTAAGCCTTGGTGGATAGAGTCATCTAGTACCTATGCGAGGAGCGTGTAAGCTTGCCTGGACATCACAGTTATCAAAAAAAAATCGTTTTTACTTCTCTGTTTTGCTATCCCAACTCACAATTATGATAGCCAGTTAGTCACCCCTTTCCCGAAAAGGACAGTCACAAAAGCTATCAAGTCTAAGTTTATTCTTCTATTTATCATCCGATTTCGAATCTTCAAGTGACATTTTAATAGCCCAGACAACAACAATAAGCTACTGAATGCAAAATAACAAGAGCAGTGAATTAAGGTACTCAAAATCAACTTCACGAAAAAAAGATTCTCAAAATCAATAAAGATGGTAGAAGCAGGATTTGGTGCAACAGCATACCATTCTAGGATGCACTGGAGGTGAAACTCATGCCTGCAGCTTGTTAGCTGTTGAACAACAGACCAGATATCTTAGGCAGTTTTTAACACCCCGGTAATAAGGGCCAGAAGAGCAAAACAATCCTATACTTACTAGAAGGGAAAAAAAAAAAAGGTGGGCGGCAGCCTGGTGCTCAAAACATCCCGCGTTAGCAGGGTCCGGGGAAGGGCGCACCCGAAAGAGGTGTGATGTAGACAGCCTACCCCAATGCAAGCATTAGTGGCTGCTTCCACGGCTCAAACCCGTAGACAACTTTACTATTGCTTCAAGGCTCCCCTTCAATCATATACTTAATAAGCAGTTATATTTTGTTCTAGAAGTATTCATAGTGTTCACCGTTGAAGGATCACTTTCGCAGAAAGCCTCTAGACAAATGCTACACGCATCATCACAGGCATCTTGAATTCCTCCTTCCACAAAAGCTGCAGCTGATGTGATATGACTCTCCACTTTCTTGAGCTCGTCGTCCATTTCCAGAACCTTACATATGCAACAAAGCCCCAAAAATCGTTTAACTTAGTATCTCGAAAAGGAAAGAAAAATCAGAAAGTCCCCCAGCATAACATGGAGAACTCCATTGATAATTGATGAATGCTCAAACCAAAGTATAATACACTGAAATACTCAAGAATTTTGAAGAAAATTGAACAATCCTCAGTGTAACACATACAACAAGATCACTGTTTGACAATTCTCAATTTGTGCGCATACATACATCGAAGTCCTTCAATTCTCAGATCAGACAAAAAAAATCCAAACTTTAACACAAACATGAGGGCAGCCCGTGTTCAAGAAGGGTCTCGGAAAGGATCGCATCCCAAGGGGCGTGTCTTAGGCAGCCTACCCTGATGCAAGTACAGTGGCTGATTCCACGGCCCGAACCAGTGACCTCTTGAACTCATTCACTTATCAGACAAAACACTAAAAATACCAACTCCAAAAAGACATTACGAAATTTCCCATGACATGCATAATAAGAGAATCGTTCTCAGTAAATATATCTTCATTCCATAAAATCATTACCCAGGCATACATTACAAGTCCTTCATTTCATCAAACAAATGGAAAAAAGATGCAAACTTTAACACAAATACAAAGAAATCCCACATATTTACATTCACCACAAGAAATTTTTTTGATCAAAATACAAACTTCATCCCCAACTACTTACTAAGAGATTTCACACATGAAAATTCTTGAAAAAATGCAATCTTTATACCCAACTACTAAGAAATTTCACATATTTTCATTCACCACATAAAAAATCTTGGGAAAAAAAATGCAAACTTTAACACAACTATATAGAAAGTTCACATATTTTCATTCACCACATGAAAATTCTTGAATTTTTTTTTGCAAACTTTAACACAACTATATAGAAATTTCACATATTTTAATCCACCACATGAAAATTCTTCAAAAAGATGCAAACTTTAACACAAATAAAAAGAAATTTCATATATTTACATTCACCACATGAAAATCTTGAAAAAAATGCAAACTTTAACACAACTATATCGAAATTTCACACATTTACATCCACCACATGAAAAATCTTGAAAAAATGTGAACTTTAACACTACTACAAAGAAATTTCATATATTTACATTCACCACATGAAAAATCTTCAAAAAGATGCAAACTTTAACACAACTACAAAGAAATTTCACACATTTACATTCACCACATGAAAATTCTTCACAAAGATGCAAACTTTAACACAAATACAAAGAAATTTCATATATTTACATTCACCACATGAAAAATCTTGAAAAAATGCAAACTTTTAACACAACTACAAAGAAATTTCACATATCTACATTCACCAAGAAAATTCTTAATAATGTGCGATAAAATTTTAAAAAACAATCCATAAACACAACAATTACAATCTCATAAACTAGATCAATAAAAACTACAATTTTCATATTACATTTGTTTTATTGATTAAGAAATTTACCTCAAAAATGAATTAGAAATATGTTCTGGAAAATGGGTCAAAATGAAGGGAAAAAATTTCCATGAATTAGAAAGATTAAAGCTCTGATATTTTCTGCCATGAAAATAAGAGAAATGAATGCTAAGGTCCCATTAAAGAAACCCTTGAAACTTAGAAATAAGGAAAGACAAAATACAGAATAATTAGAAAATTGGTAATGGTGGTCACGTTTTATTACATTTTGTCATTTTGTCCAACAAACATTTTAAATTTGGGCATAATACGTAAACAAACGTTACGTGACCTCAGTTGATAAATAAGCACTTCAATTTTCAATATACATATTTAAACGTCTCAATTCGTCTATATAGCGTCTGTTGAATTCAATTTATAAGATGATTGTCTAGACACACAAATCAGCGTCGATGAGAACGAGTTAGTGTGTTTGGTTGTCATTGAAATCAGGTTGAAGAGTCTAGATATTCATTTTTTAAGTTAGAATGCTTATTTGTTAGTTTCAATTAAATTTTAATATACATTTTTATGTAATTGTATGTAAATGAATCATGTCGATATTTTGATGGTAGGAATAGAATCCCTTCATCAAGCCTCGTGTTTGAACTACTATATAATTTAATAATTATAATGTATATGAATACATGTATTATGTAATTATTGAGTTGATGTAAACACTAAAGATACATATTTTTTTGGGGTTAGGAATGAGAAGTTGATAGGATGATCTCTAATATTCTTTTTTGAAGAATCTTTGTATTTGGTGGCATATGATAATTGGTATTATAATTAAATTATAATATTGTACAAGATACAATTAGTATAAAATGAAATATCATATACATATATTGGATTTGTTTACATTTGAGGATTAGGTTTTGTTTTGTTTAAGTAAATAATTGGAACAAGTCACCAACCCATTTTTATATATTCCAAAGTGTAATAATGCTTTAATTTCAAAATGTAGGAGAATATAATCTCACATTTAACTATAAATCACGTGAATATAATGCTTGATTATAAGTTTGTAACTATTGTATGTGCGATCATTTGTTTGTATATATATACTAGTTATTAGGTTCCCGCGCCAGCGCGGGCCCAATGTATATTACTTCCTCCGTCTCATTTTATGTGAGGTAGTTTGATTCGCCACGGAGTTTAAAAAAGAAATGAAGACTTTTAAAATTTGTGGTCCAAAATGAATGATATAAATTTGTATGACTGTAAATTATTTCATTAAGGGTAAAATAAATATTTTATAATCAAATTGTTACTTAATATAGAAATGTGACATTCTTTTGGGACTGACTAAAAAGGAAAGTAAATAACATAAATTGGGAGTAGTTCTTTGTTTCAATTTATGTGACACCGATGAAATTTGGAGAGTTATATAATTTTTTGTATGTGATTTTGTTAAATATATTTTGAAGTTGTTAATTTATTGTGATTTATAGCACTTCTTATATCATTTTCAAATAATATATATTACTCTTCTGTTCCATTTTATGTGACGTAGGTACTTTTACGAAACTCAACTAAATTTCTTATATGATTCTTCAATATTTTTAGTTGTTATTTTACTTTAATTTACGTTACTTTTTATGTTATTTTCAAACAAACTTCTTATGTTTCAATATGGAATTAAAGAGTCAATAAAATTTCTTTTATGATTTTTAATTATGTTTTTTTAATATCTTATATTATTACATTGTGATTTTAAGTACTTTTTATGTAATTTTTAAATCTAGAACAAATTAAAAGAAAAACAAGGAAAAATTTAAATGAAGAAAGTACTAAAATTTTCAAATAATCATATTTCTATATTAAAATGTTAAAAACTTTAAAACTCCACATATATGCAGAAAATCATATACGGAAGACAAAATAATTTTTAAAATATATATTAAAGCTCTTTCTAATAATATCACATATTTATTCTATTTTTCAAATAATATATATTTCTCACTCAATCTCAATTACGCAGTACATATGAAATTTCGAGAGTTAATCAAATTCTTAGTACTATTTTAAACTATATTTTAGTACTATTTATATAATTTTCAAATAATATATGTTACTACTCTATTATATTATGCAATACATGTGAAATTTCAAGAATTAACCAAAATTTTAATATTTTAAATTGATTTTTAGTACTATTTTTGTAGTAAATAGAGGAAGTTGAAGAAGAAGGGCAAATCGGTCAATTGACTGACTAACCCTAAGCTCCTAAACATTCTCACTTCTAAATGGAAGCACGGGCACAATATCCGTTAAATTGTTAATTATTATGATTTATAATATTTTTTACATTATTTTCAAATAATATATGTTATGTATTTTTAAATACTTTAAGTTGTGATTAATAATATTCTTAACGTAATTTCAAATAATATATGTTACTCCATTTGTCCCAATTTATGTGACACATGTGAAATTTTGAGAGTTAATATGTTTTTCAAATATTGTAAGTTGTTAACTATTGTGGTTTATGGTATTCTTAATGTAATTTTTCAAATAATATATGTTATTCCCTTCGTCTTAATTATACAATTCGCGTAAAATTTTGAGAGTTAATCGAATTTGTAATATTTTAAATTTATTTTTTAGTACTATTTAAAAAGGAAAAAATTAAAATATTACTATATAAGAAGAGTAGTAATTATATAGTAATTTTTCAAATAATATATGTTATTCCCTTCGTCTTAATTATAGAATTCGCGTAAAATTTTGAGAGTTAATCGAATTTGTGATATTTTAAATTTATTTTTTAGTACTATTTAAAAAGGAAAAAATTAAAATATTACTATATAAGAAGAGTAGTAATTATATAGTAATTTTTCAAATAATATATGTTATTCCCTTCGTCTTAATTATAGAATTCGCGTAAAATTTTGAGAGTTAATCGAATTTGTGATATTTTAAATTTATTTTTTAGTACTATTTAAAAAGGAAAAAATTAAAATATTACTATATAAGAAGAGTAGTAATTATATAGTAATTTTTCAAATAATATATGTTATTCCCTTCGTCTTAATTATAGAATTCGCGTAAAATTTTGAGAGTTAATCGAATTTGTGATATTTTAAATTTATTTTTTAGTACTATTTAAAAAGGAAAAAATTAAAATATTACTATATAAGAAGAGTAGTAATTATATAGTAATTTTTCAAATAATATATGTTATTCCCTTCGTCTTAATTATAGAATTCGCGTAAAATTTTGAGAGTTAATCGAATTTGTGATATTTTAAATTTATTTTTTAGTACTATTTAAAAAGGAAAAAATTAAAATATTACTATATAAGAAGAGTAGTAATTATATAGTAATTTTTCAAATAATATATGTTATTCCCTTCGTCTTAATTATACAATTCGCGTAAAATTTTGAGAGTTAATCGAATTTGTAATATTTTAAATTTATTTTTTAGTACTATTTAAAAAGGAAAAAATTAAAATATTACTATATAAGAAGAGTAGTAATTATATAGTAATTTTTCAAATAATATATGTTATTCCCTTCGTCTTAATTATACAATTCGCGTAAAATTTTGAGAGTTAATCGAATTTGTGATATTTTAAATTTATTTTTTAGTACTATTTAAAAAGGAAAAAATTAAAATATAATGAAAGAGGAGTGTATAAAAGTAGGTGGGCCATCTTGGTGCCACGTGTCGAAAGAAGAGTGAATTTTATTCACTCTTCTTATATAGTATATAAATATATATGATATATGATTTAAATAAAATAAAAGTAGGTGGGCCATGGTGCCACGTGTCGAAAGAAGAGTGAATTTTATTCACTCTTCTTATATAGTATATAAATATATATGATATATGATTTAAATAAAATAAAAGTAGGTGGGCCATGGTGCCACGTGTCGAAAGAAGAGTGAATTTTATTCACTCTTCTTATATAGTATATAAATATATATGATATATGATTTAAATAAAATAAAAGTAGGTGGGCCATGGTGCCACGTGTCGAAAGAAGAGTGAATTTTATTCACTCTTCTTATATAGTATATAAATATATATGATATATGATTTAAATAAAATAAAAGTAGGTGGGCCATGGTGCCACGTGTCGAAAGAAGAGTGAATTTTATTCACTCTTCTTATATAGTATATAAATATATATGATATATGATTTAAATAAAATAAAAGTAGGTGGGCCATGGTGCCACGTGTCGAAAGAAGAGTGAATAAAATTCACTCTTCTTTCGACACGTGGCACCAACATGGCCCACCTACTTTTATATTTGGTTTTTGAAGATGGCCCACCTATCACAAATATGGCCCACCTACTTTTATACACTCCTCTTTCATTATATTTTAATTTTTTCCTTTTTAAATAGTACTAAAAAATAAATTTAAAATATTACAAATTCGATTAACTCTCAAAATTTTACGCGAATTGTATAATTAAGACGAAGGGAATAACATATATTATTTGAAAAATTACATTAATTACTATATAAGAAGAGTGAATAAAATTCACTCTTCTTTCGACACGTGGCACCAAGATGGACCACCTACTTTTATATTTGGTTTTTGAAGATGGCCCACCTACTTTTATACACTCCTCTTTCATTATATTTTAATTTTTTCCTTTTGAAATAGTACTAAAAAATAAGTATGTATTTTCAAAGCAGAAGTTAAATGTAATTGACCATATGTATGTGTTTTCAAAGCAGAAGTTAAATGTAAGTGTTATCAACTCTATGTGTACGTATGAATAAATAAGGACGACTAGAATTTTAAGATACACAAATACATATGCCATAAAATTACATAATCTCGTTATATTATGTAATTTTCACAATAATAATTTTATGTAAAAATAATCTTGAAATTTTCACTATCAAGAACTTGTTCAATTGTTCACAATTTTTCTTAGGCCAACACAACTTAATATTATCTTCATATAATTCCATTTTACATCTTTCTAGAAAATACTTTCCTTCGAACAAAACGCAAGGGATAAAAAAATCGCAAAAAATAAATCATCAATTATTTTTTTCGATCAAAGTTAATGAAGTTTATCGTGTTAATCATACAATTCCTAATGTAAATTTTGATAGAAAAACACTACATTAGTGAGAACAAATTTTCTGGAAAAAGGCACAAATTTCACAAAATTTATAGACATTTAACAAGAAGGATTAGATTATACTCGTAACGAGTGACACTATTAGGATACACTGTCTACATCACACCCCTTATCGAACCCTATGTAAATACGAGATGCTTCGTGCACCGAGCTGCCGTTTTAGTAAGGAGTCACACAACATTTCAAGTGTAAGTAATATGAATAATGAAGTTACTATTGCTTGAAAAAAAGAAGATATACTTTTCTTCCAACCTTCAAAAAATTTATGCAATATGGAATTTGATCTAATAGTTTTGTAACATTCTTTCCTGTTGCAAAGATAACTTTCTCACAGAAGTACGATGCTATGCGATGAGAAACATACAGAAACAAGAGTCTTTTTTTCTTCACTGAATTTCGGAATACAAAACATACAAGAGATTTCTATCGTTAGTAGTCATCGCCTCTTGATACGACCTCTTTGCAAGTCGGACGAAGTAAAATGGTGTGCTCAAACTGAGATACGTAGCTACCTTTGTTATCGCAAAGTGGGGGATATGGCTGCCAAAAGAAAAGAAAAACACAGCAAAACTTCAATTTTAGATCATGCAACATACACAGTGTAGTCCCACAAGTGGGGTCTGGGGAGAGTAGGATGTACGCACAGCGTAACTAAGAGAGCCATTCCATTTAGGGCGAGACAAAATGGGTGGGCACGGACGGTCTGGTGTCCGAGCCGATTGGTCAGACGACGACTACTTCACTTATTATTTTAGTATTAGCCGCCTATCCCGGAATGGGGTGGAATAGAAAGAACGCGAAGCGCTAGCGCTACAGGGTCGGTTTTTTGGGGGGGGATAGGCTTGTGAAGAAGCAAGCTTATCCCCGCCTCGACCGGTAGCTGTAGACCTTACCCCTACCTTCGTGGAGTAGAGAGGTGGTTTCCGATAGACACTCGGCTCAAAAGAAGTGTAATCAAAGTAGGATTGGAACAAAAATAAAATAAGAAAATGTGATAAGATAAAATAGGAACCATGGATATGAATGCCATAATTGAGCCAAACGCATGAACGTTAACTTGATGTCACGTACCTGAACAATTCCAGCATCACATAAGTTCTTCAATGCCATCAGATATTTTGTCTCACCGACGCGGTCTAGATAACGTCTACAGAATGCCAATGTGGAGAAGTTCTTATTTATTGTTGCCAGCAGTTGCTTGGCTCTAGGCAGCCGCAGTGGAATGTGTCCAATATCAAAGTTTTTCATATAATGGCTGCATTCTAGATCTTCCCTCACGTATCCCTTCCCTAATATATGGAGATACGAGACGAGAATCAGTTTTGTCACTCCCATGTATCCCGGATATGCAAGTTATATTACTCTTTCGCACAAACAAAACAGAAATTACCTGTTGATCCAAACGTCTCAATTGCATAAAATTCACCCTCTTCCATTTTGGTTTGTTCTCCTCCTTTAACAATCGGAACAGATTTTCCTGCGTGGATTTGATACTGGCCTATACTGTGCCCATTCAGATTTCGGATGCTCTTAACTGCCAATGACAACATTGGTCAGAATTCTCAATTCATACAGGCGCCTGCTAATAAAATTACTTTGCTTATTGACATATAAGGTCCTTTTCTCCACACTTCGATGCCATGACGTTGGTCTTAACAAAACAAAGTAGGAAGTAAATGTTTTTTCTAGCTATCATACTTCTCAGATATCGTACCTTGGAATACCTTTCCGTTGATTTCAACCTCATAGGATTCCATAACCTCTTGAATTGCAGCACCGACATCACAAAGGCGTACGTCAATTCCCGCTTCCTACATAAAAAAATCAAGCCATGAATGCTCCCGAAAACTTCAACGCTTCCAATAAACTAGAAGCCCTTTTGGGTGAAAACTCCCAATTTTCCATAATTTTATTTCCTATTTTAACAATATTCACCTTAATGCCAGTATTAGTGGCTTCTCGTGAAGCCTCAAGTAGTGGATCAAACATAGGATTGAAAGCCACAGTAAATGCACAATCCACAATACGTCCTGCAAGAAACAACAGGTTAAACCATCACCTCGTTACTAAAATTGCTAACAATGAGAGTGTGCGAGTTAATAAAGCTTAGAACAACTGTTTCAATGCACGAAGGTGGTTCAGTATGTAATAGGAAAATGGTGAAATACAATACTATTAGACTAGAGATAGGACCATAACATGGTCTGGGTCGTGAGGGATGAATTAATATGGCTAGATAAGGAGGATTGTACAATGACGAGGTAATAGGACAATGGTGAAATACAATATGCACATGCGCCGGCCTGTTATCATTTGTCACTGTACTATGGACAACTCACCAAAAGTAGACAAAGTCATATATCAACACCCGTGACTCGCAACAAAAACTGAAGGTGATAACATCCTCTTTCCCATGTTTTTTGAATAAGAACCAGCAGCTCACGACAAGCCGAGGGTCTATTGGAAACAACATCTCTACCTTCCACCCTCCCCAGACCCCACTTGTGGAATTACATTGAACACTGACAGATAGAGCAAGTGAAAGGAGGAAGATAATCCCTCCAGATGGATTGTTAAAACAATATGAAAGCTCCATACAGATGTCAATCTTCTTGAGCCGGAGGTCTATTGGAAACAACCTCTCTACCCCCCAAGGTAGGGGCAAGGTCTGCATACACACTACAATCCCGAGACCTAACTAGTGGGATTACACCGGTTATGTTGTTGTTAATGTAGATGCCAATCACTTTATGAAAATGTGGTTCTTTTCGTACTCCACTACGAGGCACTGGATATAACATGACAGGAGCTACTGTACCAATTTCCAAACCAAAAAACAAACAATTTGATACATAAGGAGATAATGAGACTAATACCATAAACCATAAAATCACATACCAAAAGCACCTTAATGTCTAACACAGTTACACAGATGAGGAATTTTATAATATTACCATCAATATGGGTTCCAAAGTCCAACTTCATCACATCATCATACTGAAGCACAGTTTTATCTCCTGAATTGGGGGTCCAATGAGCTGCGACCCTGCAATGAGAAAGAGAAAAAGATTGACAAATTAAATAAATAAATAAAAAATGTGAACATGAAATAGGTCACTGCTAGATTCTGTTTTAAGATACCGTCCACTGACAACACTCTAAATCATGCTACCATTAGTATCACATTTTTTTAGTAGATCAAAATGAGTCTCAACTCTCACATTTAACAGCCAAAAGGACAAGAAAAAAGTTGCATTACCAGTTCAATGAGCACCCTGTAGGGAATGCAATGCCAGCTTGAAGACCATTCTCTGATATCAATTTGCGAACCATATTCTCCAAAGTCTCACACAGGTCAATCATTAACATGCCAGGCTTAGCAATTTGCCTGATGTATTTCCGAACCTGATGGTTGGAATTAAAGAAAAAGAAAATGGATACGTAATGTAATTGACAATTGAAGTTTTAATCCACAAGAAACTTAAACATTGACTGTCTTACAACTATGTTGGTAAGAAAACAGCCAGCGTGTATGGACATAGGTACTGACCTGACGATGAACTTCTGCTGCTTGACGGACAGAATTATAAGTTGGCTTTTCCAGGCGCTCCAATTCCCTCTTTTCCTCAGATGTAGTCCTCCACAAGTTACTGCATCAACAACCAAACAGAAATCACCCCAATACTCAAATTTAAATAGACAAAATGTAGTTGAAGTTTTAAGAGTGAAGGATACAGGAACATCAGACTTTTTCTTTGAAGTGCTCAATATATTTCAATATTAGTCAAAGTTCTAAACTAAAAGCCCAATGGAATGGCTCCGAATAACAATAGATAGTAAATTCAAGTGTACGTACTCATCTTTGTATTGTTGAATTTCACCCTCTGGAAATTCACCAGAAGGATAAAGCTCAGCTACGGGAATAGAAGGTGGATCAGTTTGCTGAGGTGGCTCCTTTTTTTTCCTGCATTTGCAAACAAAGAAATGTAACATGACTCTAAGGAAAAGCACAAGAGAGATTCGTGGATTGGAGCAGTCCTCACTTGCTCTTATTTTTCTTCTTCTTCTTCTTTGCAGCTTCTGTAAAATCACAAATAGAAGGCACAGGTATTAGAGGCAACCAAATGGATCTAGTACCTAAAGGGAAATGAGGGCAGTGGCCAGGTTATGAAAAAAGATCACAGAATCTTACAACTGACTTCAAGCACAGGACTAACAAAACAAAATACATGTCCTTACCCTAGAACCAATGTATGACACGTTCAACACTTTTTCTTATTTAAATTTGTGTGGATAACGCATTAGCTTGAATATCAAATCTCCATTTAGCAGAAGTTAGTTCCATCAGAACTGCACCTTCTATCTAATGCAAGTTTACATTTGAGTGGAAAAGCATTAGCTTGAATACCGATTTTCAGAAGTTTTCCATCAGACTAGACCCTACTATCCAATTAAACCTCTACATCGTTAAAGAGTGCTACATCCATGAGGGTTGGTTTTCATCCCAAATGAAAATGAAAAGAATGGGTAGTGAAAGACCAACATCTTGTTTCATGAATTCTAGACTTGTAATTGAACAGCTCTTGTCCATTAGTATATGCATGAAAACATTCAGCACATTATCTAAAGTAACTTTTTGATGATCTTCTGAATTATCGAGAGTCCAAGTAGTTCAGCATTTTACAAGTCTGTGCAAGGATTTTTTTTCGATTTCTTCTTTTGCCACTTCTACCTTCAATTGCATCCAAGTATTCTTTAGTTTTAAATTTTTATTGTTTTTGATAGGTTATGGCATCTAAACATTCTCAGCTGTTCGGTGAAAGACATCTGATAATTCTTCCAGTTTAACGTCGAACCATGTTTAGAATAAATCCCAGAAGACAAAATTCTTCACATTCCAAGCCTTCCAAGTTCCACCACTCTAGATAAAGTGAATGTGCAACTACATTAATCTATGCAAGACTGTAAGAAAATCTTATTCGGGCTTTCAAGCGGAAAAGAAATAGATAAAATTAAAAAATAAAGGAAAATATGTTCCTTCCTTCGTTCATTCACAAGCAATTAAGCTGGTATTAAATTTTTAGCATTTCTTTGACTTGAAGGAGTACCTGTCGTCGGCTCATCCACTGTCAAACCATCAACTTTCTCCTCAACCTCCTTTTGCAGTGAGGAAGCAGACCCGTTGGCCGTTTCATTATCATCGCGAACCTCAGATGTTCCTTCTACAACAACGGAAGCAGAGTTTGGCTCTTCTTTTGCCATTATTAATGTCTACACTGCAGTGGGGAATCAAGTGTGGGGTGTTGGGAGAAGGTGTTAACAATTGCACAGCAACAAACTCAAAGAATAGTGAAGAACCTAAAAGCACACAACCGAGAAGAACACAACAATTTCAGGTGGTAACAAAAAGGCAAGGTAAGGACCAAAAAACAGAAACAAATCAGGATATCTATTTGTAGGAACCACGACGAGAATAAAAAAAATATTTGAGGGGCAACAAGAATGCAAACTGTAAGAATCATAGCATGTAGAGTGATTGTACCAGTTAACACTTAACAATAAGATGGCATACAGTAACAGTTGAACTAAAAAATGACACAACACAGAAACCCTTTGCAGAACCAGCACAAAAAAAGGGAATCTTTTATTAAGGGGCATATTGTAAAAGCAATAGTATATGGTTATTAACAGTTAGTAACACGAATTCATATTGTAAAAGCAAAAATCCCAATTTTCAAGAATCATTAATCAAAAGACCCAACATTTACAAGAAAACTGAAACCAATGATAGAGATAACAAATTCAAAGCTACAAAAGACACAAACTACTAAAATAAGAGATCAAAAAACTCAAAGAAAGAACGTAAATGGGTAACAATCCCAATTTTCAAGAAAAAACATTAACACGAACAAAGACACGAAGGTGATTTGGCTCAACCATAGTAGCAATTGAACTCAAAAATGGCAAAACTCAGACACTCTTTTGCAGAACCAGCACTAAAAAGAAGGGAAATTTTCCAAGGGACAAGAATATTGAAAAAGCAATAGCATGCGGTAATTCTAACCATTAACAGCACAATTCATATTGTAAAAGCAAAAAAATCCAATTTCCAAGAAACACATTAAAACAAACATAAACATGAAGGTGATTTAGCTCAAACAATAGTATCAATTTAACTTGAAAACGGCAAAACTCAGAAACCCCATTGCAGAACCAGCACAAAAATTAAGGGAAATTTTTTCAAGGAACAAGAATAAAGTATATTACAAGCAACAGCATATGGTAACACTAACAGTTAACAGCACAAAATTTGTATTGTAAAAGCAAAAAAATCCCAATTTTCAAGAATCAATAACCAAACTAGATTCCACAAAAAGCACCAATCTTTTCAAGAAAACTTAAGCCAATGGTAAGAGATAACAAAACTCAAAGATATAAAAGAGCAAACTTTCACAAAACGAGAGATAAAAAAACTCAAACAAAGAACATAACGGATAACAATTCCAATTTTCAAAACAAAGACAACAGCAACAAAACTACAAGTGGGGTCTCGAGAGGGTAGAATGTATGCAAATCTTACCCCTACCTTTGTGTGTAGAGAGGCTATTTCCGATAGACTCTCAGCGCAATAAATCATATTGCAAAAGCAATAGCATATGGTAACACTAACAATTAACAGCACAATTCATATTGTAAAAGCAAAACAAAATCCAATTTTCAAGAAAAACATTATTACAAACAAAAACATGAAGGTGATTTAGCTCAACTAATAGCAATTGAACTCAAAAACAGCAAAACTCAAAAACCCCATTGCAGAACCAGCACAAAAAAGAAGGGAAATTTTTCCAGTAATAAAGCATATTACAAAAAGCATTAGCATATGGTTACACTAACAGTTAACACTTAACAGCACAAAATTCATATTTTTAAGTGTCCAGGCCAGCTTTCGAGCACCTCAACTAATTCCACAGATACCTCTCAACCCCTTCATTCACCATTAGGCCACAATTTTCAAGAATCAATAACCAAACTTAATTCAACAAAAAACACCAATCTTTTCAAGAAAACCTAAACCAATGATAGAGATAACAATACTCAAACATATAAAAAAGCAAACTTTCTTGAATTAAGTTATGAAAAACACTGAAATAAAGATTAAAATACAAAAAAAGATGAAGATGAATGAGAATACCTGTGTAACTGAAGAAGAAGAAAGAGTTATAGGCGCTGTATTTAGCAATCTTTTTGCCCTAGCTTTTATTTCACTCACCAAAGAAAGAGAAAGGGGAAATTAGAAAGATTTGGTAATTTTGCTTTGTTAGTCAAAGAACTAGAATAATTAAATTAAACTATAGTAATAAATCACTAATCTAAAAATATTTTTTCTCAAAATTTGAATTTGGAATTGCATAAATAACGTGGCATACTTTGTGCAATCGATCACTTGTAAGTTTCAAATATGACCAAAAAAAAAAAGAATTCTTATCATACTTTTGATTTTTGTTTTTTACTCGGTGTTCAATAACTGCATTAAAATTCAGATAAATTTAAATTTGTACTGAAAAAATTCACAATAGTAATAAAACACATAATTAATCTAAAAATATATTTTTCTCAAATTATTTATCAATCTAAGTTTGTGTTTGGGATTGCATTAAATAATGTGAGATACTTTATACATGTGATCATCCTTTAAGGTTAGAATTCTTTATAATCCTATATAGTGTTTGTAAGTTTAAAATATGAACAATTTTTTTTTTTTATCTTACTTTGTTTTTTATTTTGTCTTTCATTTGTTGTTTGATAACTGTATTAAAATTCAGATAAATCTAAATTCGTATAGGAAAATTCATATTAATAGTAAAACAATCCTTGAATAAGGTGATTTCGTACTCAATAAGGTACAAACCCAAAACCCCTAATCATATATATATATATATATATATAAAATAATCTAGACCCGCCTACGTGGCGCCACCACAAACCAAGATTTCATTTTAATTTATTTTATTTCCAAAACTAGCCTTCCACTTTTATGAAAAGTTGCGATTTTTTTGAAAAGTTGTGACTTTTATGATAGGTTGTGACCATTCCGAATGGTTGCAACTTTTCCAAAGAGTTGTGACCTCTCCGAAAAGACACAATAAGCATTTGTTCACGCTACCCTTTGTTGTCTATAAATAGAGGAATTCCCTCTCATTTTAAAACAATGAAATTTTTTGAACTTCTTCTTCTTCTTCTTCTGGACAATTAAATATTTGTTTACTTTACTCTTGTTGAATGACTCACTGACATAATTGTTTTTGTATCCATACACTGGTGAATATAATCGTTCTATCCTGAGAGGACCTATTCCTTTAGACCTCGGGTACTAGAGGGGAATAATTTCCTTAAGGGGACAATGTGCATTCAACGGGCTCGATTTTTTCCATTCTGTTTCATTAAATTGTTACTGATCCTGGTATGTTTTTTACGGTCATTAATTTATGCTTATATTATAAATTGTTATTTTTGAGTACATGCTTTAAACTTTGTTGTTTATGTTTCAACAAAATTATTGTTATAAGTATTTGTTAGTACAAATTAAATAACAAGCGTTAATTGAGTATTCACGCAAGTTTTCTCTACTGGAATTGTTGAAGGTACAATAAAAAAAACCCTTACAAATCTCCAATTCTTCATCAACAACTCATTCCTTCACATACAAGGATGAGATTTTGTGTTCTTTAGAAAATCCTCTGAGAGTTAATAAATTTGTCTGTCCATATTTATTTATTTTTTATGTTGTTGTTATTTATTTTTACCAAATTTAATCAGTGGATATTATGAGTACTTTAAGGATTGAAAGTTGATTGAAGTGTTAGTCAAATTTTTAAGGTATGTTATTTCAAAACACAGGAACTAATCTGGTTAGAATGATTTGTTATCATCATTGAATATCTCATAGTTTACTCCTTTTAATGTATTTTTTTTCTCACTGTTTTGTTGTCTCCTTAAAATTGTATTGATTATTTTTCTTTTCGTATGTATATGATCTCACTTGGACAAAACTTTCATCCTTTTAATGTTTTTCTTTTTTTCCTTCTCATTCAAATCTTCTAAATATTTTTGGTGTGAGTTATGAATATTTTCGACAAGCTTAATTTGAAACATATGAAACAAAACATGCTCTAAATAAAAGTAATATCTTAAGCTAAAAAAGATATGTCTATTAATATAGATTTGTTGTCTTTCATGTCTCAAGTCATTTCTAAGAGTTTGAGTTCTCTAGGTTGGACTCATTTTTAATTTTTAATGTTCGAGAATATTTCTTTAACATGAGTTTAGAATCCAACATTTTGATCTACTTGTACTTTCATAATGAAAAAATTATACATACATATTTCTGAAAAAGTCATAAAATTGCATTGATGAAACATCTAGAAGGGTCTTCAGAGCAGCAATTTAATAAAGATTGAATTTCTAAAAAGGTCAACAATATTATTTTGCTGTCGTTTCCAATTTATTTTTCTCCTTCTATAAATTTTGTTAGAGTAACAAAGTAAGAATAACGAAATTTGGTGAACGTTTGACCTCAGATAAGTAGAATGTCTCTAAAAAATTTATTTATGTTGTTGGGGGTGTACATTTTTAACGGTCTTAACTTATTTATAACTAATATTGATTATCGAAAACTTTCACATATTTTTTTTTTCACAAGGAGTTATTCTAACCATAAAATTATCAAATTCTATATTTTTCATGTATACAAAAAATATAAAAAGTGATGTTTAATCGCTACATAAAAACATCACTCAGTTTTAACAAGACAATTATAGCATCAAATATATATTATGATAAATTATGTAAAAGATAAAAATGATTAGATATCCAGATATTTTTTATCATTCATTAAATATTTACAATTCTTGAGATATGTGATAATGTCAAATAATTTAATTTCTATTGAAATGTTCTTAAAACCTACTAAAATTTACTTTTTTGTTCTTATAACAATAGATTATTGGAAATGTTGTTCAAAAGCTTAGAAAGATTATTTATGCCCGCGCGAAGCACGAGTTTATTACCTAGTTAAAAATAAAGGATGACAATTTACATCCTACACGTCATCTTACATTAAGTCCTACATGTACTATGTCACGTAGGACACATGTATCTATTTATTCAATTTTATACAAATTTAAGTGTCTATTTATGCACATTCAAAATTAAATAACATAAATATTAGTTGATATCAATTTTTTTAAAAAAAAACATGTTTATGTATTATGCAATTATAATGTCTTCTTAGAGGAAAACATAAATAAAATTTTGGTGGGTTGTGGGCTGCTTTTGTTTCTTTTGGTCCAAATGGTATACTAGAATGGGCTTTTTGGGCCCAATGGGAAACTAGAATGGGCTTTTTAGGCCCAATGATATATTGGAATTACAGAAAAAAATCATTTTGGACAATCTTGTGTTATGTTACATGTTTTGCATTGTAGTTATTTCTACATAATACAATCCAATTTTGGACTTTGAAATTTTACGGGTCAATCTATTTTGATATCGTCATTTAATGTGTAATTGTTTTTTTGTACATATAGCTACTTATGACTAAATGACTGAAGTTACATATGACTAAAATCATGCATTTTTGCATGAAGTTCAAAGAAATATGATTTCCGAAGTAGGTATAGATACAAAAATATTAAGAAACAGATACAAATTAAATGACGACTCAAATTAAAATCAGATATCCATGCACTCCTCCTAGTAATTCTTCTTAATGTTCTATGTTTTGGTTTGTTCATTCCTACACAATATACACTTATAGGTCATCAAGATGCGGAATGAGAAAAATAAGAATATTTTATGGGATTAGTTATCCTCTTTTATATGAAATAACTAATTTCATCATTTTAGTACAATAAATAAAATAAAAATTTCGAAATTAGTTAATAATTAATACTTCAAATCAAACAGGCATAAAATAAAAATATTTTTTAGTTTTATCTTAAAATTAATATCCTTATTCGATATACCAAACGATCCTACGTATATACTTCTACTCAGACAGAAGGAGTGAAAAATTGGCTTCCCCAAGTTTTTTTCCTTTGTCCAATATATAATCATCTCAAAGTCCTTTTCCATGTGACTTGTGAATTGGACAAAATACATGTGGATTATTGGCATTTGTTTGAACACAAATATAGATAGGTCAGTATCTACTTCAGATTTTGATTAATTTGAATTTTTAATCGAAAAAATATATTTTAAGAGATAAAATACTATTATTTTTATATAAAAAATGACTTTATATATTTTCAGAACTTGAATCTAAAAATTGTGGTTAAAAGTAAATATGTGCTTATCATTCCATTATTACCTCTGATGGTAAATATAGATTTTTTTTCCTTCAACTGATTGTTTGCATCGGATGTCAGGTTCTCCATCATATTTCCAGCCCCCTTGCAAATGCACCCCTTACCTTAAATATGACTTTCGTAATTGCACTCAAAATTCTGTAAATACGACTTTCGCACCCGATACCAACTAAAAACCCAAAAATCTTTGATGTCAGGTTCTCCATTGTATTTTCTAAAATTCAAAAAATCAAGACTGAACTAAACAAGTAAACATTGAACACAAATCGACTCTCCCGCCCTTTTAACAATAATTTTTTGCACTTGATATCGATGTTTGAACCTTGCCTATCACTTCATGTTATCCCGGGATGTTACTAAATAGATGGATCTTATCAACATTCATAAATAACAAAATTAAAAATCAAATCACCGAATATGAAAAAAATTGATGTTATCATAAAACCTTGTATCGACTAAGTTTATAAGTTGAAGATTTCTCATTTGATGGGGATAAATAAATCGTTTCTTGACAAAGACAAAAAAAAAAAAAAGTTGAAGATTTGCTAGACAAATTTGAGTAAAATGTTTTTGATTCTGAAATCACTTGGACTGACAACATGTGCTAGCCTGGATGGTGACAAGCCAATACAAAGTACTACTATAACATAACACCACTAAATTCACTACCCTAAAGTGAATAAAGCTTCAAAAATTTACTTTAGTCTTTTTGAAAAATAATTTTTTTTTTAACTTTCAATGCAAGATTAACTATATATCTATTTAAACATGGAAAAAAGAAGTTGGAAAAGATTACATGATAAAATGACTATAGAAAGATATTAGTAGTTCTTATAAAACTTAAATTACATTCTACTTATCATAATTATATGTCAATAGATAATAATTTAGAGTGAAGGGCATATATGTTATTTGAAGGGCATATAATTTTATTATAGGGATGATTTCAAATATGCACCAAAATTTTTGCATTTGATATCGATGTTCTGTATTTGACGTTCAATTTTTATATTAAATCTCGATTAAATCTACATTCATGTCAGAATTTTTTTTAAAAAGTAGAAAAAATTGGGGACCATAGATAATAGTGTTGGACAAATTTGAGTAAGATGTTTTTGTTTCTGAAACCACCTGGACTGACAACATGTGCAAGTTTAGATAGTGACAAGCCAATACAAAGTACTACTAAACCATAACACTACTTCACTTCATATAATTACAATCAACTTAAAAACGTGTCATAAAAGATTTAAAAAGTTATTACTTCTATCGTCTCAAAATAAATATCGTTGTAACTACAATAAAATAGTATATCTTAATATAATTATTGTTTCAAGAGCAGAAAAGGACCAAAAATACTCTTGGTCTATTTAAAAAGATTTAAATATGCTCTTCAATCCTCATTCACCTAATAGGCTAAAAATATGCTCCTCAATCCTCATTCACCTCCGGTAGAAAGCATTTTGCCGCTGAAATAAAATTTTCTAACGCGAATAATTAATACAAATGTGTATAACCATGCAAGCCTCGCTCGTTACTTGAAAATACCGAGTATTGATCAAACTAAAAGACACATAATAACATAAGTTCATAACATCAGTTAGTGAAATGATGTTAAGCATCTCTACCAGTATGAAAAGAGATTATGATGCTATAATCTACGTCCCTACAAATTTTTATAACATATATTAATTATTAAACATCTATCATGAAGGGCTTTGAATGTACTCCAACTTTAAAGAAAAACATATATGTATTACAAAAAAGTTTGAAGTTGCTCCAACTCTGAGAAAACATGTATCATAAAGAGGTTTCAATGTATAATTATTTTAAATATATGTTAAACATCTATCATAAATGTGTCGAATTTGAATAATGAGATTGAATATTATTGCCTCTGATAGAAAATGTTTTGCCTTCAAAATAAAATTTCTTAACGCGAATAATTACTATAAAGGAATATGACTACGCAAGACTCGATATTCATAAATACCAAGTGTTGATCAAACTAAGAGACATGTCATGACATAAGTGCATAACATCAATTAGTAAAATGACGTTAAACATTTCTAGTGGTACAAAAAAAAAATTGGGATGCTATAATCTACTCTAAGCCCCTCTAGTGTCGTAATAGATATTAAACAACGAATAAAATAAAAAAGATTCAACATAAAAAACTTTTTGTTTGAAAACATTTATACTAATCATACTAAGAAACACGAAAGTATAAGTAATTCAAGTTAGCAAAGTGACATGAAGTATCTGTAATGATACGAAAAAAAGAATTTAAATTAACCAGATTCTAAAAGCATATACCGAACATCAAATCGAATGACTTAAAAAGAAATCAAGAGTAATAAAGAAGAAGAACATTTTCATTTTTGGCTTAATGTGAAAATATACATTGAATTATGAATAATATTTTATTTTTGTTCTTTTTTTACAAATTATTTACCATATTTTTATTATTATTACATGTCACTCTTTTGAGAGGGACTTCTCCAAAATCCACCCCCATAAAATTTACTCCACATTTCCTTCTCCAGCGCCACCACATCTTTATCGGATTTTAAGCTATTTCCGCCGTCAACCACCGCAAGTGTGGTGGCTCCGTCGATGGGGTGAATCGAAAGTTCCGAATCGTCACAGCTACTGCATTGTGATTGTAGAATTTTCTTCTTCATTTGCCGGCGTCGGCGTTTTCTCCGTAATGCTTTCCGGCAAAGTCCCGCCGGAAGTTTGTAAACCGCCATTACGAGGAGGTTAACGAGTCCACAGGGGCAACAACAGCAAACAGCGGCGCATTCCGCCGCTGTTCCGCCGGCAACCTCTGCTAATCGCGCTTTTCGAACACCACCTCGTGATGATGTGTCTTGGTTCGATAAAAGAGGTTGCCGGCGCCGGTCAATTGAAAGTGATGAAGGTGCACGCAGCACTATTTGCTTTGTCATTAATTCGATCGGAAGTTATGATTTCTCCCCCCGCCGGTAAATTAAGCAAGAAACCCCAATATGGATAAATAAACAGCCCCTTGCCGGAAAAATCAAACAAGCAGCCTCGCGCCGGTAAATTAAGCCTCTCCTTGCCGGAAAATTAATCAAACAACCCCAATCTGGATAAATAAAGCAGCCCCTTGCCGGTAAATTAAGGAAGCAGCTCCTTGCCGGAAAATTAAGTAAAGCAGCACCTCGCCGGAAAATTAAGCAAAGCAGCACCTCGCCGGAAAATTAAGCAAGCAACCCTTCTCCAGATTAATAAGCAGCCCCTTGCCGGAAAATTAAGCAAACGACCCTTCTCTGGATAATTAAGCAACTCCTTGCCGGAAAATTAAGCAAGCAATCCCTTGTCGGAAAATAAAGCAGGTGACACCTCGCCGGAAAATTTTGAGGAACCCCACCCAACCAAATTAGATTGG
>NW_006239026.1:238320-280016 GCF_000226075.1 Solanum tuberosum | reverse complement strand
GGTGGGTGGGTGGTGGAGGAAGGAGAAGGAAATGGAAGTCACCGGCGGTGGTGAACGGAGAGGCATTTGTAGGCAAAAAAAATTAAAAATCAAATAAGTAGGCAAAATATAAATATTTCAAAAAAAATAATTGAGTTTTTTAATTATTTTTTATTTTTTGGTTAAATATATTGTGAGCTTAAGCTTATCCTTCTCCTACTCTTTTGCTATTTTTCTTCTAATAATAATAATAATGAAAATAATATTAAATAAAAATGTTGAAAATAATTGATTGGAATTTGTGGAGGAGAGAAAAAATGAGGAGATTTGAAAGGTGGGAAGAATGGGACTTGGTCTTAAATTTATAAGGATATGCTAAAGCAGTGACGTAGCCAGGAATTTTATCAAGGGGTCCAAACTTTATCCTTCTCCTACTCTTTTGCTATTTTTCTTTTAATAATAATAATAATGAAAATAATATTAAATAAAAATGTTGAAAATAATTGATTGGAATTTGTGGAGGAGAGAAAAATGAGGAGATTTGAAAGGTGGGAAGAAGGGGACTTGGTCTTAAATTTATAAGGATATGTTAAAGCAGTGGCAGTGGCGTAGCCAGAAATTTTATTAAGGGGGTCCAAATTTTGAATAGTAATTTTTTTTTAAAAAAGCGATGATTTATAGAGATTCTATTTTTAATAATATTGTGATATAATTTGGGTAAATTGGTCTCCTATTTATAGAGAAAGAAAACCTTATTCTAAAAGAAAAATGTATTAAAATTTAAGAAAATCTTATTCCACAAAGGAAAAAGGTATTAAAATACAAGGAAATCTTATTCCACAAGGAAAATGTATTAAAATTTAAGGATTTTTTTTCAATTAAAACCTTATTCCAAAAGGAAAATGTATTAGAATTTAAGAAAAAAGTATTACTCCCTCTGTCCCAATTTATATGACTTACTTTCCTTTTTAGTCAGTCCCAAAAAGAATGACACATTTCTATTTTAAGTAAAAGCATTAAAATATTAAGAAATCTTATTCCACAAGGAAAAGTTATTAAAATTTAAGGAAATAGTTCAATTTTAATTGAAAAAAAAATACTTATTGGAGGTGAGCTAGTGAGTTTGCGACAGCTCTAGCCCTCTCCACTACGGTTTACTTTGTTATTTTAGGGTGTCCAAAATACAATACAATACATAAGTCAAAACTTTATGTGTATAAATCGTATAATTTTTCGACGAAGGGTGTCTAATTGGACACCCTAGGGACAAGGTGGCTCCGCCCCTGTGTTAAAGGTATGAGGTGTATAAAAATGGCGAGGAAATTAACAGTACTCAATAATATTTAAGAATGGATATAGAATTATAGATTTATCGGGCAAGGATAATTATTTCGGTCCTAGGAGTAAGGACAATGGATGGAGGAAGTATTATTATCACAATTTTATTTTAAGAGTTTTGTTTTTGTATAATCACTATCAATTTTATTTTATGTGGCATTATTGATAATTTTTTATTTTATTTTATAATTGTAGCGTATGTTAGTTTGAGCATATTTTGATTAATTTCAAGGAAATTTATTGTTTTCATGGGCAGTATGTATATATATATGTTGAGTAACTTTATTCATTAATATAGTTGGAGAGATGATTAGAAGAATTAATCTAATATTTTTTTTCGCCTCAAACTGATATTTGAATATGAAACTTCGTGATTCACAAACAATTCATTAATCATTAGGCCACACACTCTTATTACGTTATTGACAACGTCTTTTCTTGGTTTGTTAAAAAAGATTGACATTTGATACATTTATACATTAGAAAATAATTTAACTTTAAATTTTTAGTTTCATAATAGCCACATAAATGTCATGACATTTCTAAAATCATAAATTTAATAAACTTATTGGGATGTATATTAAAATGTGATGAGATAATTGAAATTTCTCCACCATTTATCGAAGATTTTTCAATTTGAATCTTGAGAATGATTAACTTCTTGAAAGAAAAAACTTTATTCACGATATAGATTCTAGCTAACATGAATCAATTTTTGTCGTCTCTAGCTATGAGTTATTCAAGATACTTTAAAGGTAAATTCAGAAAAAGAAAAAGTGAATTTATTCGCATAACATATTTACATTAAATCATATCAATCTATTATAATTGAGTGATTTAATAAAGTGAAAAATATACATCAACTTACCATAATTAAGTAAAAGCACTATGTATATAAACACATAAAATACATTATTGATTTGACATAAACATAAAATACAACTAAATTATTATCGATATACACCCACCCCACGGGGTCAAGAGGGTCGACTAGTCGAGGGTATGCTGAATTAGGGGACAAAATCACGTGTGAAAACTCTAAGGTGTTTTTAGAGGAAGATAATAAACTAAAATTTCTGGTCCCTCCAAGTTGTTTTAGGGTTATATATACATGAACCAAAAAAATAAAATTAAGATTTCTCTATAGCAATTATCCGTTATAAAAATATTTCATTATAATTATATCTTTTGTGAAATCGACCTTTCATTATGTCATAATATGTGATCTCTATATATAACAATTGGAAAATTAATATTCAGACAAACAACACCATTATAAAGAGATTTGACGTATTAAATATTCCCTCCTCAAATGTGACTTGTTTTATTTCCATAGGTAGGATACTAAGATATTTTGTTATAAGTTATAGCTAATTGTTAAAAGATATTTGAATGATTAATTCAAAAAAAAAACCCAACTTCTTTCTTGGTGATATATAAAATCATTGAGTATATAATGATATTTGTGGTTTACATGGACAATGAGAGGTCAAAAGCGAGTGGCTAAAAATTTATTTGTATCGAATATTTATATATAATCAATCAAATATGTATGTGACATGTGTGTTTATATATATATATATATATGTTTTGTTATTTAATCATAACTAAATAATATATATTTTACTATATTAAGTAGGTCAATGATAGTGAGTTTTGTTGGTTTAATGTAAATATATGATGCAGATAAATAATTATAGTATAAGAAAACCTTCTCATATTTTTTTTTATTAAAACATTTTTTTTTGTTTGACCTTTGAAAATTGAAAGAGATTATTATAAGTAAAGGGCCGTAGTACTGCAAAGTGCAAATTGTTTTCCCATTAGAAAATGAAAAAAAATAAGAATATTCCTTAATCCACGTGTAAATGATAATGCTAGTTTATTCATATGAAAAATACATCTTAACAACAATTTTGACATTTTATTAAAATAATTATAGCTTAACCTAACACAAAATAACATAATCTTTCCTAACCAAGAAGTGGAATTAAATTTCAAATGTCAAAGAAACTAATATGGTGAGAAAAGGATTAAATATATTAAAAGTTCAGAATTTTACACGAGTTAATTATACGTTATGCTGAAGAAGAGAAATTTGTAATTCAATTTATCAACCACTCATAAGACCATTGAATTTTTTTATTTAAATCTCAATTATTTTTCTTACGTCTATTGACCTTTTTTTTTTTTTTTTTTTTTTTTTTTTTTTTATTTTAGGAGAATAATTGACATTGATATTTTCCACGAGAAAAAGGTTAACCTACACAATAAATCCCATTTGATCATATCAAGTTTAGAATTTAAAGTTTTATACTTAAAAATTTATTAAAGCAATAACAAAAAAATAGTCTATTTGAAGTTAATAATATATCCATCTTCTTGAAATTTTGCAGAAACACAATTTAACTAAGCCTAGTAACATAGAATGTGGAGGGCAATCTTAAACTTTTATTGGCTTTGTCTACTTATTGAATTGCGGACGAAGAAAAATATATGTGGAAACTTGAGTCCAGATAAAGGAAAATAGCTGTGAAAATTCGTATCGATGCGTAGCATAGTTAGGAGAGTCAAATATCAGGATAAAATGGACGAACATGAATAGTCTGATGTCCAAGATAATTAGTTAGACGACGATGATTGCTTCACTTATTATTTTAATATTAACGATCTATCCTGACTATGTAGTTATAATTCTTCTAGATTATTTCTTCAAATTACTAGAAAAAAAGATATATATATTAAACTTATCAAATTTGGCAAAACACGATAATTTTTTTTTATATATAAAAAATAAAAATATTAACTGTGATTCTAACTAAAAGTCCATTATATTCACCTACTGCTTATGTTGAATCACCATCAGCATTATTATTATTAAATTATTTCACAACTTTGGCTTATCGTTTATGGCAATGGTTGTATTTCATTATTCTTTTGGTGGTTTCATTTCGAAATTAATATCCGACATCTGTAAGGAAATTCGATTAAGTTTCATCAATTAATGTATTATAGTGCTTATTTCTATGGATGATAATATTTTTACTTTTTTTTTCATTTTCAAGATTCAAACTCAAATTTTTTGATTAAGAATATTAAAAAAATCTCAACAGTCCCATTACAAACTTTATTCTATTTGTTACGTGACATAAGACTTTAGGGAACTTTTATAATAAAAATACTAATTAACAAAGGAAAACGTAGCTTTTCAAACCTTCTAATTATTTTATTTTTTTTAAAAATGTATTTTTAAAATAGTATGTGTATACTGATGATGTGTACTGATTTGTTATCTTATATTAGCTGATGATTTGACACGTATATAGTTTTGTTTTTAGCAAAAATAATTGATTTGACACATAAAATATCAGTATTCAATGACCACAATTTGTTCAATAGGACGCAATAAATTTTTTCCCTCGAAAAATTATACTATAATCTACCTTTATCGAATCAGAACCAACATCATTATATTGTGCTTAAACAGTTGAGGAGCCTTCGGCATGCAATTTCTGTGCACAAATATAAATTTATTTCTCGTATCTGGTCCAACCTCACAAACCTTCAACTCGCAAACTTCTCAATCTTTAACTACCACTAAATTGAGATGAAAAAAATAGTAACTTTGTAGCGTATCGAAAGGGGGATCATATTTATTTTTTAATTAAAGAAAAGGAGGAGTGAGTAAGCAAAGCATTTTCACTTTTTATATTTATTTAATTGAAATTTGAATTAGAAGTGTCATCTAATTAATTAATTAAAGAGCACTAATATATTATTAATGTCAATATGGAAGCCAAATATTTTATTGAAAATTCAACATTTGTCCCTCAACTTTTAGTGCCAAATGTACATGATACAAAAGAGTTTAAATTCTATGGAAAAATATATATACACAATTAGGTCATTTAGAAGGTAATAACAAGTAATCCTATTTAATAATATAATGGAGTATGCAATATAAATGATAATTAATATGTTATAACAAAATAAATTACATTGATAACATACCAATTTCATTAAATTATCAGTATATATAATTTAAATTGGTGTAAGAATGATCGAGTTTTTTTAATAGCACCTATGGAGTTGTTATAATAAGCATTTCCGAACCTTTTTTTTATTGCATTTATATCTTATGTCTCAATCTTAAACAAGTTGAAGATAACTATATGAAACCTGACTAACCATTATTCCCTGTTTAAGGTCAAAACAATATGTTAGAAAGTAATAATGATGTATATATAATCAACTTATCGCCTACTAAAGCAGTATTTACTTTCTCCATATAATCAAACATGTCATAATATTTGTGTGATTATAGAAACTTCTCACTAGATAACATGGAAAATATAAAGTAAAGTATTCCTGAATCTAAAATTTTATCTCGTCCTTTTTTTGAATGACCTAATTAAGAAACATGTCACATAAACTCGAACTGAGGAAATATAACAAAAGAAAATTTGATTTTAAAAACTAGATAAAACTAAACTCATCAAATCCTTTGTTAACATTTATACTTGGTACATTCATAACATAACATCATATTTATCAATTCACAATAGATATTAATCAAGCCAAAATAGTAAACAACAACAACAACAATATTGATAACTATGTCTCAATCCCAAACAAACTGGGGTCGATCGGCTATATGTATTCTGACTGATCATATTTCCCCGTTTAAGCTCAAATTAACTTGTTAGAAAGTACTAGTGATATATAATCAACTTATCGACCACTAAGTTGATTCCTGCTTTCTTAGTATCAAAGGTGTCAAAAGAGAAAAATGCATCCACATACATCCCAGGAATGAACAATCTCTCTAATTCTTTAGAGTCAAAGTTACTATATTCAACTCTTTGGTTGGTGTAAATTCCATTATGATCTATCTCTATTTTTGTTTCCCATTCAACAATGTCATCATCCAGTACTCTAGCTTTCAACCTGCACATTAAACAAATCGAAAGTACTGAAATGGGCGACTCAATAAAATTTGTAGCCTAAAGTCAAATTTTGATACGATTTGAATTTCTACCTTTCAACCTGCACATTAAGCAGATAGAAAGTACTTAAATATGGTCATCAATAAAAGCCTATAATGTTCCACTAGGAGCATTTCAAATGGATGCCTAGAGTATCATGATCGACTCAATAAAATTAGTAGCTTAAAGCCAAATTTTGATATGAACAGATTGAAGTTCTAGCTTTCAAGCTACAGATTAAGCAAATAGAAAGTGAACTATGACGATCAATAAAACATATAATGTTCCGCTAGGGCATATAAAAAAGTGTGCCAAAGCACAAGAGCGACTCAATAAAATTAGTAGCTTAAAGCCAAATTTTGATATGAACAGATTGAAGTTCTAGCTTTCAAGCTACAGATTAAGCAAATACAAAGTGAAATATGACGATCAATAAAACATATAATGTTCCGCTAGGGCATATAAAAAAGTGTGCCAAAGCATCAGGGGCGACTCAATAAAATTATTAGCTTAAAGCCAAATTTTGAAGCTAGACCTCTATAAAGGAAAATTCTTAATTTTGAGTATTTGTGTCTCGATTTATGTTTTTGAGCACTTGTATTACTGGAAACTGTTTTGTTCGGATTCTTCAAAAACACTGACATATACTTGTGTAGGATCTCTCAAAAGCTCCAACATGAGTTCAACAATATTTTTGAAAGGTCTGAACATATAATTAAATTAGAAGGGAGATTATGGAAATTAAACAACTTACTGCAAACAAATGTTTTGATAATCTCTGTTAACAACAGGCTTCCATTTTGAATCACCACCACATTCCGCGTACCTCTTCTTCACATGAACATCACATTTATCTAGAACTTCACATAAACGAAAAGAGGCATCTACCACGAAAGTGAATCGAGGGTTAACATCATTGAATATCCTGATTCCAAATCGAACATTGAGGCGTATACAATGTAGCTTCAAATCTATGTCATCGTGCATAACACGTATTTTAGGGTTGTTTCCATCGTAGAAGGAGGCTGGGATCGCGTAAATAGAAGGTATAGTAACTTCATTAGGTGAAATCCATGAATCTTGAGGAAATATGAACGGAAAAATAGACTCCTGCAAATAAACCTCGTCTAACTTCATTCAAAAATGAAACTTAAAACTTTATAGAATCAAAATAGAAATGATTATCGAATGCCAATTCAACCAACTCAGGCTTCGGTTCTCCCCTTCTTTCGTCCCTCTAGTCAAGGGTTGAGCTAGAGGGGCGGAAAAGGGTTTATCTGTATCCCTTCATGATGGAAAAATCACACTACATGTACACTAATTATTTTCTTTATGTACATATATATACTAGATGTTGAAAATTCTGCCTCTACCACTACATCATAGTATGACATATATACAAACTACGTACATATGTATATACGTATGATTTTATATTATGTATTATTCTTAAACTAATTATTTAAACTTACCAAGAATAAAACACTTCCACAGTGCTTGACAACTTCAAGATTCATTCTGACATCATCCAAACTCCTGAAATTACGGGTGTCAAATAAACAGATTGAGCAGGTCAAAGTTGGGGGGAATAATATATAACTCGTTCAAAGGTTATTTGAGTTAAAGATAAATTGAATCAAGAAAAACTAAAGAATTAGTCATATATAACTCAACCATCAAACTATTATCAACTTTTAATTTCTTTGTTTAATTATCAAACAAAACTAGCAAACTTTTATATTTCTTTATAGAGATAATGGTAAAAAACACACATGATAATTTTTTTTTACGAATTTTCTATCTGAATTATTAAGTGTTTGCGTTTCCTATCCGACTACCACCAACTATTTATCAAAGTTGATCAGTTACCATGTGGATGATATTTTATGAGCAAATTAAGTTGTCACGAGCCTTTTAGCACTTGTATACAAACACTTGATCTGATCACTTTTGAAGTATGTTTTGATATATAGTTGATGATAGTTAAGATAGAAAACACAAACATATAATAGATTCGATATAAAACTCAAAAAATAATAATACTTCAGATATATTTTTGACCATTATCCTCTTTCCTCAATGCAAATGCATATTCATATTTACCTATGTACTTGGTCTTCAAATCCAAAATATGCTGCTAGACTATCCAACTGCCAAAAACATTATCTCTCAAATTTTAGGATCAAAATTTTTGGATAAAAGGAAGGGTAATATGAATACTATATGATTTTAGATAATTATTATTTATTGTTTATGTAAATAAAATATTAATCCACGGGATACTTACAACCTCTCACAAGTTCGTGCAAGTATGAAATATTTTTGTCCATCAAGTTTATTTTGTTGTTGTTGTGAATTGGTTGATTTTGGTTTTCTATTAGCAGAGATAGATACAAGATTTGAACTTTATGAGGCCAAATGCAGAATTCCATCACATTCCATATAATTCTGAATCTACTTTTTTTTCTATTTATATTTTTTTTAATTTCATTTTATGTGTCGTAATTTAAATATGTATGGAATTTAAAAAATAAAAAAACTTTTGAATTTTGTGGTCTTAATGTCAAATGAGATATTGGAATTCAGGAATTACTTAAGGGTGACAATATTAGTCCATGAAAACATGACATGCTCAACCTAATTGACACGCTCATTTATTAAGTCAAATTATTTTCACCCACCTAATTAAGTCTATATAAAAGTTGGGTGATATATAGCGCAAATTGACCATTTTTTTTTAATACTTAGCTCATTTCAATCTAAGCAATAACCCGTTCATTTTATATTATCTCTAACATATTTTGACTCCCACAAATTCAGTCCAACTCGCCTACTATTTGGCACACCTAGAATCACTAAATATAGAAAGTGACATTATTTTTGAAACACACTAGAAAAAAAGATGACACAAATCAAAATAGAAAAAAATAATTGATTCAACGGTATGAATCAAAATTACTAAATTCAGATGAATCCGTAACTATGGCACTAGGTCTGACGACCTTCCTGCCATGATCTATTCTAACTTCATTGACTACTAGGCTACACTCTCAAATTTGCAAAATCATGTAACAACATTCACCAAAGTTATAAAGAGATATATACCTTCATGTTTCCAGCCCTCTTTCCAAACCATTTTTTTAGCAATGGAAGTGAATCAATCAAGTGTCTATATTCTGGTGATGGCCAATTAATTCCATCAAATGCCTCTTTAATTTTAACACAATCAAATCTCTTAATATTGTGTCCAGCCCATATTTTCCCTGTGTCATCACGAAAAAAATAAAAAAATGAGATATCTCATAATATTTATTTTTTACGTACCATCGAAGATTATAAGAAGACAATAAAATACCTTTAAAAGAGCGCTTGAATTGAACTTTAGGTATAAAGTCATTTTTTTTGGTACATTTACATAGTTGATTTTGTGGATTTGTTGATTAGTACATCTCCGATGCTGATAGGGCTGAGATCTATTATTCTTAAAGTGAATTTTTTAAAATATAAATTTAGATTAATCAAGTCTCGTAGAGGGTGACAAACACCGAATGAGAAACTTAAAAAAATTATATTTTCTACATTACTAGTGTAAAAAAGAGCAAATTATTGCAAGAAACATTCCTAGTATATATTTGGGAAGGATCGCATCCCAGAGATACAAATTAAACGGCGGAGCAAGGAATTTTACTAAGAGACATTAAAATATTAAAAAAGTATTTAACATACCAAAAAAATAAGGAAATCAAATCACCACATATATTAAAATAATTAAAATTTTGACTAAGCTAAATAGTGTAATTTTTCGGCGACCTTGACATAGGTGGCTGCGCCACGGAGTACAATATAGGTAGAGCCACCTTGACTCAAGTTTCAGGAGTCTGGAGTATAAAAAACAACTTTTATTTATCAAAAAATTCAGAAGGGTAACAAGAATGGAAACAAACCAAAAAGGTACCCATTAACTTTACCTTTTGGTTTGTTTCCATATTTTGTTACCCTTAGGAATTTTTTATTAAAATAAAATAAAATAAAATTGCCTTTTATGCTTTGAACTTCAAGTTTCAGTGATTGATTTCAGGCATTAAAATCATAACCTAGATTATATGAATATAATTTTATCGTTAC
The DNA here is from genome assembly GCF_000226075.1 of Solanum tuberosum. Classification (NCBI taxonomy): domain Eukaryota; kingdom Viridiplantae; phylum Streptophyta; class Magnoliopsida; order Solanales; family Solanaceae; genus Solanum; species Solanum tuberosum. The sequence goes on along the minus strand of NW_006239026.1, from coordinate 269,589 downwards.
TTCGACACGTGAACACTCTCATTCTATAGTTACTTTAGTGTGTAAAAGTTAAAAAAATAAAAATAAAATTTAATGTTAATTACCATGAAGGATTTGGTAGATTTTTTCAGCAACTTGAGAGAAGTGAGGGGCATAAGCTAAAGCTTCTCTTGTGATACCATTAGAAAGATCCGAAAAAGTATCCAAGAATAACGGGTCATCGGGTCGGATCAGGGTCGAATAGCTATCAAGCTCAATTAACCTCCTCGGGCATACGAATATCGATCCGAATTCCAATAGGGCCCAATCTTGACCCGGATTTGGACGCCTCATCTCCAAATCAAAGAACACAATCGGGTCGTGCTCTCCATCTATGATCATCTCCATTAATGTAGTCGAGTTAAGTTGAGTTGAGTTGAGTTGAGTTGTGTAGGCGAGTCAAACTGAGCTGAATTGAGTTGAATTGAGCTTTCATCGATTTTAGACACACTAAGAATGTAATTTTTTTTGGTGTTAGACATATATAACTCTTTTAAGTGTTTATATAGATGCATGTATGTAGAGCTATGTGTGTGAATTATTGAACTTTTAAATGTGAGCATAATATTCTTTACTTTTTAGTCTGTTAAAAAAAACAAGAGATATTTTATCGGGTTCATTTAATGTTTTTAATTAGTCTAACATGTAAATTTAGAAAATAAAAATTAAATTAAATTTTGTGATATTAAATGTAATATTTTATAGTATATAATTTGTTAAAATATAATTTAGATTTTATATTTTTAAATAAAATAAATGACAATTTTTTTGAAACCGACTAAAAAAAGGTTGGATTTTTTATGGTGGGGCAGTGTAATGTACTATTGTAACTTTGCCTTTTTTTTGCCTTTTCAAAAAGGCAGTCTTGAAGTAGTGCACATTGGAAGCTTAATTTAGTGTGTGACTTGAGAGGGTAGTTTTGTCATTTCATTGAAAAGACATGATTTTAGATTCGAGACTGAATATAGAGTCGTCTCACTTTTGATAGAGAGTGTTTTATCTCCAATGGAGGGACTGGTTTTAAGATTGTTGTACACAATCTTGTAAGAAATTATAAAAAAAATGTATTTTCTTCTTATTTAGTTAAGTGACTTTCTATTTCACCTGGCGTGAAGTTGGATTAGTCAAATCCCAAAGCGAATACAAAACATCAAGTGAAAAAAATATAAAAATTACAATCTTAGTAGACAAGCTTCTTAATTTTATTGGTTATGTATGTGTTGTCCTTTTTTTCTTTCTTTTTCTTTTTGTGTTGGCCATTATATTATCTCTTTAATAATCTTCTCACTGTCTTTAGTCATCAACTTATTATTCAAGGTCAAGAAAATATAAAGTTATAATAACGACAAAAGAGACATGTAGTACTAAAAATAATTCCTAGGTTAATAGGATAACTTTTTTTTTTCCTGAGTCGAGAGTCTATCGAAAAAATAATTTTTTTATTCTATATATAAGGTAGAGATAAAGTTTATGTATATTTTATCCTTCTCGAATCATATTTATTACATTACATTGAATATATTATTATTCTTAATAAAAAATCTTGAATTAGAGCTATATGTATAAAGTTATCTTTGTTAAAGAATAATTTACTCCAATATGAGACTTTTCGATACAAATTAAAATTTAATTAAATCTCAACACAAGTACGGAACATCTTCTCTTTTTTTTCTTTTCCTCATGCAATAATTTCATGTTTCATACAAGTCCTAAGTTTGATGGCCATTGAGTCCATTCCAATTGGTTGAATAATGTCACAACATTCTCCTCTGTTACCATCCTATACAACAAAAAAAAAGAAAAAGAAAAAAAAAAAGAGAGAAGGATTATATACATATATATATATATTTTTATTTTTTTAAAAAAGTCACATAAAGTACTCTTGGTAGCAAACTTTTATAATAAAAACCTCAATATTCATATTGAAAAAGAATCATCAAAGAAAATGCTTTTTTTAACTCTGCAAATAATAATAATAATTATCATATAAAGTCTCATATTAAAGTGCTTATAATTTTGGGGTCTAAAATAAATCTTCTTCTATTTCTATCCTATAGACTATAAAATTTCTTTTATTTTAGAGTTCGAGAAAGGGTCACACCAATTCAAAGGAGTTTGGCATCCATGTGGAGCCTATCCTAATGAAAACATCTCATCACTGGTTGATCATTCAAGTATAGTTCGAACCTATAATGACAACCTATTCTTATGCAAGCATTACTAGTGGCTAATTCCACAGGTCGAATTCATGAAGACAATCTATATGTGGTACATACATCACCTATAGACAACTTCAATACACTCCAAAGTTGTCCTTTTCTTCTACAACGTAACAAATAAAGAATTTTGCGGTAATAATGTAATTATCACTATATTATATTTTTAGCAACAATATATTAATATGAACATTTATAACCAACACTCCACGTAAATGTCGTTAAAGATTTTAGCAGCAAAAAATATTGTCATTAAAAGGAAAAAAATATATTGCCACTAAATATCTCTTTTGATGTAATGTTGATCGGTCAATAAACACACAAATACATATGTATAATATACCAAAGAAAATAAGAAATATTATTTTGAAATAGATTAAGACAAACAAATCGAAACAGAGTGCGTACAAAGTAAACTTACCCCCACATGAAGCTTATGCATAGGAGAGAACACATGAACTTTCATGACACCATTAGAAGAATGATCATCATCATTATTGGCACAAATCCTATGATTTTTCTTGACATATGTTGTCACAATATGATTCAACCTAGTACCCTCCAAAGAATCAAAAAACAAAATATTTGGAACTTCATCACATGAAAAATTATTATTATTGTTGAATTTTCTAACATTAAACATGTAAGGTGGCCATGCACCTTTTCTCCATTCACCAAATGTCTCAATTGGAGTTTGAAGATAACTTTGTGATATAATTTTGTCATAAATTTGTACTGAATATCCCCATGACACTGAAAATGTCCAATTGTGTCTCTTATTGTAACATGTACTTTGTTGTAATAGTCTAGATTGATCAACACTTGCTGCTTTCATTAGATGATTTAAGGCATCATAATGGTTCATTGATGGAAAAATTGGTGATACTAAGTCAAGATGATGGAGTGATATGAATGGTGATTGTGGATGAGCTGATAAAAATCCTGATATATCGCGACGCAAGTCGATCTGAAATAACATGAGAAAGTCATTTTCTGATGTTCGATTACCGAGGGAGGGGGTGGGGGGGCATGAAGTAAAAAATAAAGGGAGTGTGAAATATGCCATCACTACAACAAAAACAACTTTTAGCGGCAATAAATAGACACATTAATAAAGAATGCTTAAAAAGTCTTTACCGGCATTAGTTAAGTGCCATTAGATCCAATGTTACTAAAGGCTTTAGGGACATATACAAAGAGGGCTAATTGCCGCTAAAAATACAATATTTAGTGGCAATTGAGCTATTATATCGTTAATTAATTGCCGCTAAAGATCATTTTTGATATAGTGAATATAATTATCTTAACGTTTAAATTCATATTACTAATTACTCTAATTAACAATTGAGACGTTATTAATTATTATTTAATCTCTAGTACTAATTAAAGATATAATCAGAATACACTTCCCAATTTACTATTCCTTTAGTTTTTAATTATATTTGATTGAACACGAAGTTTTAAAAAATATAAACTTTTAAAATTTGTAATCTAGCTAGAACAAGCCGGCAAAGATATTTTGTGTGACGATTTATCTCACTATGAATAAAACAAGAAGTTAAATTGATCCTAAACGTAAAATATATTATTTTTGGAGACAAACAAAAAAAGAAAAGAAAAATATTTATGAAAAATTATAATTTCACTGGCCAATATTATTCTTGAAAAATATCAGAGACACTTTAACATAACTAACCTGATATAGGATTAGTAAGATAAGACCTTAGCTCTCCTTACTCATAAGTCATCAGGGCCATCACGACACCAAATTAAATACTCTCTCTATATATTTGATTATGATTCCAGTTATTATTGTATATTCACTCAAAGTCGTTATTACAATTTTAAATTATGAATGCGCCTCTGACCAGTCACGAAAAAAAAGAAGAGTTTGATTACTTACTTGATGAAATCCTTTTTCTAGTGTAATGGTGACTCCTAAATCTGCAATACAAGCTTGTAAAATGTGATCACTTCCATACAAATATGGATACCTCTTAATACAAGTATCCATATTCTTTGCCAAAGCTTGTGCTAAAGGGTAACTCAATGCATAACCACCACCACCAAATGCCATTTGAAATGACATTCCAAAATTACTCACAATGCACTCTGAATTCATCCCAACATAATAGTATTTCATATGATCATACTTTGATAGCACATTGACCAAATTTTCAATCATGAATACAGTGTCATCATCAGCCATAACGTACCATCTAACAGTACTAGAGTCATGTTCTTCCATGAACGTCTCCTGAATCACTCTCACCATTCTAATCGCGAATGGCATTCCATGTTTGTTGTAAGGCATGTATCGCGAATTGTCACTAGAAATTCTATAAGGAGGAGATGAATTAGGCCATGGTAAGTGTTCATCATTTGGGGTTCTATCTAAGAAAAGATAACCCTTAGTTATATTTGGTTTCCACCAAGAATTTATGTAACATTTTTTTGTACCCCATGTGTTTGATGAGGCTGCAATTCCAAAAACTAAATGGCTAATATTGGTTTTAATATTATTGGAATTAAAATAATATTGTTTTGATGATTTGATGATGTTTTTTGTGGGGGGAAATTGTGATAGGGTTGTTGTTGTTGTTGATGATGATGATAAGAAAAAGTATATAAGATATAGAATTAGGGTTAAGAAAACTAGGGTTTTGCATAAAATTCCATTCAAGAACAAGTTTTTGGACAAAGTTTTTGGTTTAATATTTAGGATAATGGCATTAGTAGTAGTACTTTTTTCTAATGACATTTTTCCTAGCTAGGAAAATTTTGAGTTTTTGTTGAAAATGAAAGAACACAACTATGATATATATAAAATATATGTAAATTTCAGCTGGTTATGTTGTTATAATAATCGTTGCACGCCTTCACTCCGTCTCTCATTTTGAAAAGTTTTTTCAGTTACTTTTTATAATGATCTGATCTAAAAAGTATGATACATCGATATACAAGATTTTCTTTTTTCACATGTTAGGACCCCCTTGTGGTGCATATATAATATGTCATGTAATTGAAAGACAAATTAATGTGATCATTGATTAAGTAATAACTTAACTTAAGTTTCTTGCTTTGTTTGGGAGATAATTGATGATTAAATGATAACACAAAAAGCATGAACATATATGCAGCAACTTTTGTGTGGAAACAAAATTTAATGATGAATAGTCACACCAAATTACACAAGGGTCACACAAAAAATTATACAAGGGTCACACCAAAGTTTAGGGGGTAGCTAAAGTTAAATTATTTCACATACTTCAAGAGTAAATTTGATATTTTTACCAAAATAACTAACTTGTCATTATCTCAAAAATTGTCTTATAAAGAAATAAAAAAATTAAGGTTTGTCTCAAGGTCGTAAACAACCTATTTTCCTCACAAAGGTAAGGGGTGATGTCTGCGTATATCCCATTCTATCTACACTACATCGTAAAATTACATTGAGTATATTATTGTTATTGTTTTAAGTTTTTTCTCGTGATCATAAGTATCTTTACACAAGTTCGTAATCATCATCACACCGCAAAAAATAATAATTAAAGGAAGTATCTACAAAAACCATCGTCACTAAATAGCTCATAAATAATAGAATTTTTTATATAATTTATTGCTAATTATCCATTATTAAACTAAATTAGCGATATATTTTTATTGTTTAGCAACATAAGTTGTCCGTCTCTAATTTATTTATTTTTTGAAAATGGACCAATCAATTTCTAGGACATAGCTAAATTTTAGTTATTAACAAATTCAGAATCCACAAAAGAATATAAAGGGTAGTAATTTTTTTTTTGAGGTCATCACAGAAATTAAGAGTCAATGCCTTATAAATAAATTTTAAAAAAAGTGTTCAAGGCATTGAAAATTGTATTTTATTATTATATTATTTAAAATAAAGGGGAAAAAAGGACATTTCCTTCTTCCTTTTCGCTCCAATTTTTTTCCTATTGAAATGAAAATTCTCCTTCCCATGAGCTTTGCCAAGAAAATGTTTTCTTTTGTAGTTTTCAAGGAAAATTTTCTTTAATTTTTTTTCCCAAAAAAAATCCAGAAAAATAAAATTTTGCAAGAGATGTATATATAAGTTAATAAAATGTTTTATTTGTAGTTTTCAAAGAAAATTTTCTTAGAGTTTTTTTCCCTAAAAAATAATCCAGAAAAATAAATTTTGAATGAGATATATAAGACAAGAAAATGTGTTCTTTTGTAGTTTTCAAAGAGAATATTCTTTGAGTTCTTTTTCCCTTTATAAATAGAATTCAAAAAACTAAATTTTGGAAAATATATTGTATATATTTAGTTATTTTTTATTTTTTTTGAAATAGAGAAATAAATGGAGAATTCATCATTGGGAGCTGCAATTTGTGCTGTTTTTGCAGTTTCTGGAGGTGTTGTCCTTCTTGCATCTAAAGTTCATAAACACCTCCTTTCTGATTTCATGAAGAAGATTGAAATTGAAATTAGTAAATATTTTACCCCTTTTAATTTTTATTTATTTATTTACTGTTAAAATATCGCACCGATTTAATTTTCTCTAAAATGTATTTGTTATCCTAATTTATGTGATATATTTATCTTTTAGATATGTTTTTAAAAAAATAACACATTTTAGTATAGAAATAGTTTAACTTAAACCTTATATTTTATGCGTAGGATGTGTTTGGTACAAATGAAGATGTTTTCTTGGAATGTAAGTAGGGTTTTTAAAACTTTTTTTCTTGATGTTTAGTAACTAAGCGGAAAACATTATTTCAAGAATATTTATATACAATCTAGATAAATATTACTATGATGGAATAGGGAGTAGAGGTGGTCGGGTGGTACTTAAGGTGGGGAGGGGCTCAGGATAGGGGTCGAGGAGGAGACAGTCAACGTAAAATATCATTAATTATAAAACTTGTTTTTCCTACTAATTCCTAAGAAATTATTTTCCCATTTTATAAATAACCTGTTTTTTTATATATCTTGTTCAATCAATCATGAGATTATTTATAGTCGCATTTCTTGTATATTGCCCCCAAATTATTTTTTAATTTTTTTTGTGAAAATTTTGATTCTGACACTGATCAATAATTTTGATGAATATTTTTGGATGTTAGGACTAGAAAAAGACCAACAAAAGAAGAAGGTGAGGTTTTCCAATGAAGTTATAAAATTGGCCCCTCAATTATTAGAGAAAGTTGAAGAAGTTGATGATCATAATCCAAAGAGAAGGAATAATCCAAAGAACTTTGAATCTATGCCTTTGAATTGGCAAGCTCTTTACAAAGGGATCCTCCAACACAAGTCCCTCAAACACTACAACTAAATTCAATTTTCAATTTTGTAATATTATTATTATTATTATTATTTTTATAGTGTGTTTTATGTGATTCTCATAAAATTTTAGAATTAATTTGTGTAAAATTTTGAGTTAAATAAAGACAAGTAATTAGTTGAAGTTTTTTTTTTTGTTTAATTCGATACTGCTTTAGTCCCTCTCGTTCTTCTAGAAGAAGAAGAAGGGAGCTATGTCTGAATAAATAAGCTAGAAGATGAAAGACTTTTTTCATTTTTCGACGGTGAAGTAATATCAATTTCATGATTTCTCTTTTACACAAGCGATAATTATAGTTATCTATTACTTAGCTAATTAATCATCATCGACAATAATAACATACCAATTGTCCCATTGTGATTATATAAGGGGACTTTGGAGATGGTATGGGTATATGCAGATTTTATATTTTATTTGTAGTAAGCAAAAAATATTTTAAATAGATTTTCAATTAAAAAAATATTTTAAAATTTTATACAAGACGAATTAAATTATAAAATATAGAGGTCTTGACTGCGTACTACATCAATTAATTCATAAATACAATAAATAACATATTATTATTATATAATGAAATAATTGAAGAAACAGAAAACCTCTAAAATGTAGATCATCAGATTTTCACTCCAAAACTTTGATGATTTTGTTGACTTTTCAAATATGAATAATTGTTAAATAATCTTTTTTAAATTGTCTAAGAGTCTGTTAGGATCAACTGAATTTAAGTGTTAGAGTGAATTGAGGAATGTACAAATAATAAGGTATTTGGATGGATATGTTGAAATTGAAAATAAATATTTCATTTGTTTGGTAAAATAAACACTTTTCTTGTTAAAATGTTTGAAATATCCGCAAAGTCATTAACACAAAAAATAACAATATATTTTTCCAGTGTAATTACAGAAGTGTAGAGTCCAGAGAAGGTATGATATACGCAGATCTTATCCCAATTAATTATTGTGAGATAGACTTATTGATAGATTTTCGATTCAAAACACATGTACCCAATGCAGGGTTATAAAAAAAGGTAAGACAATAAAGTATTAAAATTAAAATAAATAAATTTATATTCTATAGTTTTAATATCTTAAGTCGAAAAACAAAAACTAATTGGGTCCATAGCTCAGTGGTAGAGCATTTGACTGCAGATCAAGAGGTCACCGGTTCGAACCCGGTTGGGCCCTTTTTTCCCCTTTTTAATCTGTAATTTTTTTTATATTTTCAATTAATTGGGATATAAAACTGTCAATAGTAGCTTTGAATGATTATTTTTGCATGTTTTTTAAATTTTGAGTCGAGAGTTTATCAAAAACTGTTTTGAGAGAAAAACGTTTAAGTGGCGAGTAGTGTGTGCAATAGCTAGCGTATACAAAAAAATTTATAAACGATGTCGACATTAATGTTCAAATAAATGAAAAGGAATCAATCAACAAGAAAATTTAGTTATTAAGAAGAATCTATTTTTATTATAGGAGTGGTTAAAGTTTATTGTGCTAATTACAAACGTTGATTAAAGATTTTGAATTCAAATTTTAGGAATGGATTAGTTGATTTTGGTGAAATCTAGCATGTTATCGTTAAAATAAGATATCTGACGTAAATTTGAATTAGTCTGACCTGAATATAAATGATCTGATGCGACACGCGATAAAGGAAAAGAATTTGATTATGTGTTTGTTTGGTTGACATGCATAACCAATGCTTTGTAATAATCAACTAATTATTAAAGAGTTAATGATAAAAACACTCATCTAAATAATTATTTTTTCAAGAGTTTGATATCTCAATTATTTATTGTTCCATTTTACCTATCTAAACTATCACTCCTTTCTATTTTAGGGATAAGGCACAAGTATCACCTAGACTATGATCGAAATTTCAGAGATACACCTTAACTAAATCAAGGTCCTATTACTCCCCGAACCCTTTTTTTGGTAATTTTGTACACCTTTTTGGTGTTTACATGGCCTCCAAACATTTCCCACGTGCTTCAACTAAATTGAGTCATGAGTGTGACACGTAGGCCAAAAGGGATACAAAATTACAAAAAAAAAAAAGAGTTCGGAAAATAGTAGGACCTTAGTTTAGTTAAGATGTATCTCTGGAATTTTGGTCATAGTCTAGGGGTATACTGGTGCCTCATCTTTTATTTTTTTATAATACACCTCAATGCTGAATTGACCTATACACAGACTTATTGTCGAGCGAAAACAATATTTCAACAAACTCATAATTAAAAAAAAAGTAAATTAAATAAACAAGTGAGAGATCTGTAAATCAAATGAAACCTAAACCACTAAACAAAATCAAACTTCATGTTTCACCAACCAAATTTAAATTGTTTTTTCATATAAATTCATAAATTAACACCTCCTATTGCTTAGTATCTTGCCTATATCCCATTGTTTTTCCCCCTATTTTTTTCTTCTTTTTGAAAAAATATTTATAAAAAAACAAGAAAAAAAAACAATGGCTATCCACATAAACAAAATTTCCATTTTGCTCATTATATCCCTAATTTCCATTTCCATTTCCCTTTCATATCAAACAATTGCAAATGACCTAAATGTAGACAAAGCAAATGTGAAAAATGTTGTTACTTCCCTCATGGTTTCATCCATAGCGAAAACGGAGGAATTTTTAAAAACAACTATTTTGACACGTTTAGCTATCGCGATAGAAGCTCCTAAAAAGAGTTGTCTCGAAACCTGCCAAGAAGTGTACGAAAACGCAATCGATACCATGAAAAGTACATTAAAAGAGGTAAATGAAGGAAATTATTATGAAGCAAATGTGGATGTTAGTGCTGTGGGATCAAATATGGAAACATGCAAAGATTGTATTAATGAGATATATGGAGATGATCCTGAATTTACAAAATTTGATAATTGGTCACATGGTGTTATTGTTGATGCTTCATATAGAATCACTAGTGTCATCAATTAAAAAAAAATCGAGAAATTCCGTTAAAGATATTCAAAATTTAATATATGTATATTTGCAATATACCTATTAATACATACACAATATATCATTTCTCGATGAGCAATGTTCATGCTTTAATGGTTGATTATTTAGATCAATCTATCAATGACACGTTTCTATATATGTTCTTATTTATTATTTTAAAAAAAAGTAATTAAGTTATTGATTTGTCATGTCACACATTAATATACAAATACATTGGTCTACTGGTATGAAATTGACAAAATAGACCTAAAATTAAATGGAATATAAGAATAAAGTTTACAAATATCTAAAATTTCTTGGAGAAAATAGGCCTAAAATTACATATTTGCGATTAAGGAGTATTATTGTTGGGTGTATTTACATTAATTTAACAATGGGTATTGATAAACTCATTAAATATAAAAATAATATAATATATATATATATATATATATAATATGATATAAATTATTGTATATAAAATTTACATTATTTTAATTTTACTATTGCACTTGTTAATGTGAGACTGATATTATAATTTTAAGGTGATACTCCTTGTGTCCCCTAATTACTTGTCCAATTTTTTTTTACTTACCCATTTTGAAAAATCAAGAAAGAACATTTTTTTTTTTACCTATTATACCTTCAATTAATTAATTTTGAAAAAGGTAGAACTTCTTGAAAATCTTAAATTTTTAATTCATCCATTTCATAATTAATAGGAGTAAAAATGCTAAACTCACCATGTCAATCATTGTTTTCTTAATAAGTATGCCAATTCAAAAATTGACAAATAACTAGGGACAAAAGGAGTATTAAATTCACTTAAAATGAGATTAGAAGGTTAAAGAATTATCTATAAAATTAAAGTGCTAAAGTAGATTTAGCGGACAAGTTCAAAATGGATTGATTTTGTCTTTTCTCTAAAAATAATAATAATAATTCAAAAACACAACTGATTTATAGTGTATTTGCGAGCTTTCTACTTAAACTAGTATTAGTTATTCATTTTTGGGGAAACTAAGCAAATACCCCATAAAAATAAAATAATTACAAATATATACCCATTTACATTCAAACACCACTAAATAATTACACTATATATCCCCATCTAATTTCACTTAACTAATATTAAATTAGTATCATATACTGTATTGATATTATTAAGGCTGATAATTTTGCTTAATTGATACTAAATCAGTATATATAAATTGTATTGGTATATAGTACTTTTATAGTATAATTTCTGAACAATAAACCTTAATGATCCAATATAGTATACCTATACTAATTTAGTATTAGTTAAGCGAAATTATCAGCTTTAATGATTAGTATCAGTTAAGTGAAAATCAACCTAATGAATGGAGGGTATGTGCTGTAATTTTTTATTTTGAGAGAATGAGTATTTCTTGAATTACTTTAGATTAAGTTATGAACATGTAATTATTTTGAGTTTTATGGCCCATTTATGTAATTTTTCCTTATTTTTTTCCTTACTTAAACCATCAACAACTATTTATCAAAACACATTTAAATTTTAAGTTAATTCCCTTTTCTATCCAAATTAAACTAACAAAAACAATACTTCACTTGTGTTTTCGATCATTAACTCTCATCGTTATATATATATATAAATATATATCCACATATCCACTACTTATATATAACTGTGGATAACCACACAAGTGACAGTCAACATGTCTGCTTCACCTGTGTGGTTCCACACTTACATATACATTTCCCTACTTTTTTTTAGTCCGTTTTAATTTGTTTGTTTTTTTAAATTTTTTTTATATATTTAAAAATTGCGTAAAAAGTACTACAAATCATGATAATTGACAACTTAAAATATTTTTATAAAAACATATAAAAAATCGATTGCTTATAAAAAAATCGATTGATTCATAAAATTAATCTATCTATGTCACATAAAATGGGACATAAGAAGTAACATGTATTATTTAATTTGAAAACTACGTAAAAAGTATTGTAAATCTCAATTATTAACAACATATTGACTCTTGAAATTCTATTTGTGCTACATATATTGGGACAAGAAACGTAACATATATTTTTTTAAAATGACGTAAAAAGTACTATAAATTACAATAATTAACAATTTAAAATATTTTAAAATCATATTAAAATTTAATTGACTCTCTAAATTTTATCCATGCCACATAAAGTGAGACAAAAAAAATCCACTGCTTATATATAAGCGTGGATAACCACACATGTGGCGGTCTGCCTGCTTCACCTGTTTGGTTCTACACTTACATATATATTTGCTTACTTTTTCTCCGTTTTAATTTATTTGTCTGATTTTTAAATTTTTTATATATTTAAAAATTGCATAAAAACACGTAGAATCAAACAAAAAAATAACAAATATTAGGCCCGTACTATCACGAACAGTTATGTCCAGTATATATATAATTAAGAATCTCATCTTAGTATTTTTTTTTTTTTGGGTTTCCCACCCAGTGTTCGGAGCCCACATTGGAGCTCCGATTAAACCTGGATCACGCTCTGCAGGGGCCATTCGGGAGTAGTACTCCCAATAAGATTTTCTCCATACCTAGGACTCAAATCCGAGATCTCTAATTAAGGTGAAACATTCTCACCAATGCACCATAACCCATGTTCGTCTCATCTTAGTATGATTGAGATGCTTTCTCTTTGGCCTTTACTAAAGAAGCCCAAAGGAATTGAATTTTTTTTCCCAAAGAAGTACAAAAAATAACTCTCTTTTTCTAATCTATGCCTTCTCTTAAGCTAAGATTCAATTTTTCAGGTTTCCCTCATTGCTGCTACTGCTGCTCCACTCCCAAAATCCCTTCTTTCACTTCATTTCAGGTAACCCATTTTGTTTATTTTTCTGAGTAAGTTTTTTTTTGTGAATTGGGGGTAGGGGAAGGGAAAATGGATGAGGGTTCAGTGAGCTACTAAGATTTTAGGGATGAAATTTTAATGGGTGTACTGTGATTTTTGTGATGATTTAGTTTTGATTAGAAGTACTACTCTTTTAATTTGTTTGTCTAGTTTTAACTTAAGATGCATGAAATTTAAGAAAGTAAAAAAGATATATCTTGTGGTTTTAAATATGTCGGTTGAAAAGTTATAATTTAAGAGTTACTAGAAAAAGAAAGATGCATTGTTTGTTGAAACGAATTGAAAAGGAAAAGAATACAAACAAATTGAAGTTGAATGAGTAGTTGATAAGTGTGAAGTGTGGTAAATAGTTATGAATTTGGATAGAAGTGTTGAAATGAACACTAAGTGTGTTTGCTAAAAATGTGTTAATAAACACTTTTTTTCAGTTAATGGTGGTGTTGTGGGTGGTAATTAGTGGAGATGGTGGTTGATAGTAGAGCCCTAATGGTTGTGAATGATGACGGTGTAGTGGTGACTGATGGTGGTGATTGTCGGTAGTGTTGTGGTAATGGTGATGATTGTAAATGGTGGCTAGTGGTAGCAATGACTAATTGTAGTAATTGACAATGATGGTGATATAGTTAATGATCGTGGACCGCGGTGGTAGTAGTTGATAATGATAGGTGATGTCGGTAGCTTTAAACGGATGGAATTTGTGACCTATCATCTTTGTAGATATCTTTAAATGAACAACAACAACATACCCAGTATAATTCCACAAGTAGGATTTGAAAATGGTAAAAAATGTACGTAGACTTTACTTCTGCCTTTATGAAGTAGAGATGCCTTTGTATGTAAAGAGGCCTTCGTTGGGGCAGAGAGGAGATATCTCTTAATGATATTAAGACTTAGTTACAAATCTTAATCGTTCAGATATATTCAGACCTATTAAATGGATGTCACATAACAAAAACGAGCACATTTAATGGTTGACATCTGAATGATTAAAATTCAGACCTAAAAAGCAAACGAACTAATTGACTGAGATTTCTTTTTGTTTCAGAGTGAAGCTAATATTAAATCAACCATGGATCGGCTAACCAGTGCAGCACGTCTCATGATAGTCTCAGATCTTGACTATACAATGGTGGGTTGTTGTAGTCTAGGTTGCTCGGATTCTCCAAAAATGTTACAACACCCATGTCGGATCCTCCAAAATATGCACTGCTTTTGGAGAATCCAACATGCTCCTGGTGGCCGGTGGCGTTTTTGAACCTTTTCTTCGTTATGCTGCTGTAACTTACATGAGACTTTCTTTACAGGTCGATCATCATGATTCCGAGAACCTCTCTCTGCTTAGGTTCAATGCTTTATGGGAAGCCAATTATCGCGAAAACTCCTTGTTAGTGTTCTCAACTGGGAGATCACCAACACTTTACAAGGAGTTGAGAAAAGAGAAGCCCATGCTAACCCCAGATATTACCATTATGTCTGTGGGGACTGAAATAACATATGGGTACTCTATGTTTCCCGATGACGGTTGGGAAGCATTTTTAAATGACAAATGGGATCGGAGAATAGTGACAGAGGAGACGAAAAAATTTCATGAACTAACACTTCAGGTACAGATCTTTGCATCATTTTATATAGAGATAATGGTCAAAAACACACCTTGAACTATCACTTTTTTCGCCGAGTTTCACACCTAAACAATCACCATCCATGTAATAAAAAACACACCTAGTTAAGTAGATGGTGATAGTTCAGGTAGGAAAATGAAACAACAACTAACAACTGATAGTTAGTCGAATCAGCTCTGAGGTGTGTTTTAATACATAGATAATGATAGTTTAGGTAGGAAAAAGGAACAACTGATATTTGGGGTGTGAAACTCGCGAAAAGTGATAGTGATCAATAACTCATTTTGATACATGCAAACCAATTTCGGTGTAAAACCAGTTTGTATGTTGAATATTGTTTTCGTAATCGATGTCTCATATATCAACTTCTTTTCACACTTCAGTCAGAAACGGAGCAATGACCTCACAAGGTCAGTTTCTACGTTCAGAAAGACAAGGCTCAAGATATAATGAAAACTCTTTCCAAACGCTTGGAAGAACGTGGGGTACGATGCTACTTTTACACTAGTAGATTATGGGATCAATATGAAACTTCACAATAGCAAAATGATAGCATGTCTTTCTTGTCATGCTGCAGTGAGCAAAACTTTTGATAAGGTTTCAATATCTTTTTATTCTGATTTTTAATATTTCTATTTTTGTGATCAGTTGGATGTCAAAATAATTTACAGTGGAGGGATGGCTTTAGATATTTTGCCGCAAGGTGGTGGCAAAGGACAAGCACTTGCGTATTTGCTGAAGAAATTAAAGAGTGAGGGCAAATTACCAAACAACACGCTTGCCTGTGGTGACTCTGGAAATGATGCTGAGCTTTTCAGCATCCCAGATGTTTATGGTGTGATGGTTAGTGGTTACTATCTGTTGATTCCTTGTACCTCGATTATCATATTGTTTTGCTACTATATGTTGTTTTGTTATTATCTGTTGATTCTTGTACTACCATTACTTCTTTTTCTGGCCTGCTTTGGACTGTTTTTCCTTGAGCCAAGGGTCTATCGGAAACAAATCTCCCTACCTCTGAGGTAGGGGTAAGGTGCAGTACGCTCTACCTTCCCCAGACTCCATTTTGTGGGACTGCGTGAGTATGTTGTTGTTTTGAGTTCAGAACTGCTCTAAAATTCTATATTCACTTTGCAGGTATCGAATGCACAGGAGGAATTATTACAATGGCATGCTGCAAATGCGAAAGATAATCCTAAAGTAATTCATGCAACAGAGAGATGTGCTGCGGGTATAATACAAGCCATTGGGTGTTTCAACCTGGGACCAAGTACCTCTCCTAGAGACGTTACTGATTTGTCAGACTGCAAGATGGAGAACTTTGTTCCTGCTTATGAAATCGTCAAATTTTACCTGTTTTTTGAGAAATGGAGGCGTGGAGAGATTGAGAATTCTGACCTTTACTTGTCGAACCTGAAAGCAGTTTGTGTATGTACCCTATACCTACCGTTGTGTTTTTATCTTTTATCTTTTGTCGAATTATGTGTATTTTATGCTTGAGTTTTGGTTGTTCCCTAATGCTTTCGTTTTCTCTTGAAAATCCGAATTTGCCAACTCTTTTTGTTGCTGCAGAGACCATCTGGTACTTTTGTGCACCCATCTGGAGTTGAGAAATCTCTCGAGGAATGCGTAAATACATTCAGAAAGTGTCATGGCGACAAAAAGGGTAAACAATATCGCATTTGGGTTGATCAAGTCTTACCTACGCAGGTTGGTTCAGATTCATGGTTAGTAAGTTTCAAGAAATGGGAGCTTTGCGGTAAGTGTCTTTTGCCTCGTAGATGGTCTTTTATATTTACTTCTTCTTTTCTAGTTTCTTCTGACTTGTACGCATACCTTACTCCTACCTCAGAGGTAGAGAGACTGTTTCCGATAAACCCTCGACCTAAAGGAAAAACAATCCGAAGTAATCCTGAACAAGAAGTAACGGTAGAACAAGAAACAACAGATAATAACAAAAACAACAGACAGTAACAAACATAACAGAAACTACAACAGAACAAGACGATAGTCGAGGTACAAGGAACAACACATAGTAACAAAAATCAAAGGACAAGAAAAACTACAGGGGGCAATACTATGACTATTCATCCCGATTTCTCTTTCCGGGTTAGCCTGTCCAAAGAAAACACAACTTTTTCTAGTTCAAGTCGAAAACTTAGTATTCTTATGATAAAAAGTCATGTCTCATTCATTTGATGACAGATTCTGTGCCCCAAATTATTTAGACTAATGAAACTATGATCATATTTAACCAAGCGATTATGGAAATGACTTATTTTCTGCGAGAATGATCCAATACTAAGACGATCTACATCTCCTTTCTCTTCGACTCTTGTTATGTTTACTGTAATATCTTAAAAGATGCTGTTTCCTACAGGTGAAGATCGACAATGTTGCATAACTACCGTCTTATTAAGCTCAAAGGTGAAGTTTACTGAAGGATCATTGCAATTTTTGTTGTCCTACAATCCAAAGCCTGTTATAATTTGGTTTTTCGCTTCCAGAATGTGACTGTTGCAGACGGGCTCACTTGGACACACGTGCATCAGACTTGGTTGCAGGGTGTGGAGTCAGCAAGTGACTCCACGACCTGGTTCTTCTAGGTTTGACTCTGGAAAGCCGGCCTTCCTTTTACACAGATGCACATTGTCCCTCTTAACACTGTTTGTTCTCATTCTTCCTTGATGATGAATGTATACAAACCCAAACCCGAAAAGAAGGGCAATCGTTTAGGTAATAATAAGTATTGCTCTTCTTTTCGACAGTTGTAGTTGTAAAATATATCGTTAGAGAACGTCAGTTGTATGCTAAATTTTCAAAGTGTGAGTTCTGGTTTGATTCAGTGGCATTTTTGGGACACATGGTCTCGAGAGAAGGAATTCGAGTTCCTCTTTGTAACTATGCTCTATGATTTGGTGTCACACCAAAAGGAATTCTTGTTCATAGTGAAAATTGCATATAATCATCTCTGCATTCTCTTTTTTTTTTTTTTTAAGATTTAATTCAAGGGAAGAGTCTCTTTAAACTCAAGTGGAATCTTTGAGGTCTTTCAAGATAACTTAATTCAATTGCCTAATATCGAGAGGGGACAAATGAACGACTTGAGTCGAATTTAGACAGTTTAAAATGAACTTAGGTCCTTGTTATAGTTATTACATGTTATATATCTGTAATATCATTTGACATTCATAAAGAGTTTTTGACATTTCAAATTCCTTTGTTAGAACTTACATAATTTATTAAATTTATATCACCAATAAAAAGTGAATAGACTACTTTTTGGTTATTATTATATATATAAAATAATAAATAGGTAAATATTTGAGTATGTTATAAAGAGGTAACATAAAAAGTTTATCATATAAAGAGAAAATATAACATAAAAAAAGTTCTATCTCAAAGAAAAATTGTTCATTTAATTCAGGATTGTTATAGAGAGATCTGATTACACTATCGTTTTTCCATTCTATTTATCTTATGTATCTTATTTAAAAATTTAAATCTTATAGTCTTAAATATGAGACACATGAGATGTTGTAATTGAAGAATTTATTAAATATACAAAAATGATATTTTTGAACAAAATCAAAAGAAAAATACAACACATAAATTAAAACGTAAATTAATATATCACTTTTTTTTCTTCGTCCCGTTGTCCACCAAGACAATACAAAATACATCGCAAGTGTAAGAAATTCTTAATGTCACCTATCTTTGTTATAACAGATCGTGACAACCTATTTTATTTTCAAGCTAAGATTACAAAT
The DNA here is from genome assembly GCF_000226075.1 of Solanum tuberosum. Lineage (NCBI taxonomy): Eukaryota > Viridiplantae > Streptophyta > Magnoliopsida > Solanales > Solanaceae > Solanum > Solanum tuberosum. The sequence continues at coordinate 250,793 of NW_006239026.1, read as the reverse complement.
CTCATCTTGTAAATATCTTTTGATGACACACTGATCGATGTATATAACTTTAAAAACACTAAAATTGAATACCATAATATTTATTAATTTTTATAGTATTCTTTAGAAACTTTATCAAGACAATCACTAGCAACTCCTTTTGCCCACTTTTCAAAATTTTGGAAGGCAAGATCATTTTCTTTTGTCTCAACAACACAATCATGGCAAGTTTCAATGTATGAATACATTGCACTAAGATCCATATTTGCTTTGTAAAAATTTTGTGCTTTAACATCTTGTGATGCCTTTTTCATTGCATCAATTGCATCTCCATACACCTCTTTGCATGTTTCAAGACAATCTTTTCTATAATGATCCATTTTTGCACTCAAAGCCAATCTTTTCTCAATTACATTTTTGATAAATTCTTGTGTCTTGGACATTGTGCCAACCATTGTTGCTTTAACAAATGATGGTACATTTTGACTTGCAACAACGACTTTTTGTACTGTACCATCCAAAATTTGAAGTTTTGGAGTAGTAGGGGTTTTTGGAGTAGGAAGAGAAGATGGAGCTGAAAGAGATGTTTTTAATGTATAATCAAATGCATTTGATGGAATTGTGAGGAAGAAGGAAATTGCAATAACAAGAAAAGTTATTTTTGTTAGAGGAGCCATTGTTTTTTATCCCTTTTTTTTTGTTGTTTTATTGGAAAGGAGAAAAAACAATGGAGATAATCAATATTATATGATTATGAATAAAGTAAGGGTGGTATTTATACAAAAAAATAAATTAGTTTTGTCTTGTGTGGCTATGCTTAAAAATAGATTGTTATTAAGTATATATGGTGATTACTTTGGGAAATTAGCACCTCTCTTTTTTAGTTTATTGTTAGAAGATGGTTGTTTTTTTGGTATGTCGGGGTGACAAATGGACGGGTTGAAATAGGGAGTTAATAAATTGATGTTTTTTTAAATATATACTTCCTTCCTCTGTCCCTAATTACTTGTTCACTTTTAAATTGACACACCTATTAAGAAAACAATTACTGACATAGTGAGTTTTCCATTTTACCTCTATTAATTATGAAGTGGATGAATTAGAAATTTAATATTTTCAAAAAGTTCTACCTTTTTCAAAGTAATTAATTGAGGATATAATAGGAATTTTTTTTTGTCCTTTCTTGATTTGTCAAAATGGACAAGTAATTAGGGACAACTATAAAAGGAAAAGTGGACAAGTAAATAGGGACAGAGGGAGTATATTTTAGTGGGAATTTAGCACATCTCTTTCGATTTTATTGTTATAGACTATAGTAGATGGGTTTTCTTGGTGCATGTTGGGGTATTAAATGGATGGATTGAAATTTGGGTGAGTTAAAATACTGCTTTGGGGCTCGTTTGAACTTCAAAACGTGCCGATTTGCCCTTCGGGACCAACTGGCTCCATTGCTAAAGTCTTAACGGACGTCCATGAAAAATGAGTTATTAAATGGATATCTTCTTAAATGTATATAGTAATTAGTTAAATTTGTAACCTTTATTTAGCATATATTTATTTAGTTTATTGTCACGATCCGAACCTATATCCAATTGAGACAGGGCCGTCTTAACCCCTAGGCCACTAAAGTCATCGCTTGGGGCCCCATATTTTTTGGGGCCCCCATTTTTAAAAAAACAATTACTTATTTATATTATTTTAAAAATAAATAAATTATATGTACTATGACTATTGAGACACGATGTTTGGAATCACGAGTGGTCCCAAATTAATCCTTGTATAGCATATCAAAGCATATAGTAAGGAAAATAAAGTGGAAGCTAAATGCGTAACTAAATGAAGTCCATGAATTGAAATACTAATGTCTGAAATATAGCCTCTATCGTTTAAAATATAGAAATACGTAGCCAGGACATGACGCCTTCAAAAGTCTAAAGACAACGTAAAATAAGGTCTAACCACTAAAGTCCATGGAGACCCTAAGTGATCAGGAGGACTCACCAATTGCTAACTGGAGATGTTGCACCTTACTAGCCTCGAGACTGAGAATAGGCACTGAAATTTACAGTATAAAATGATGCATCCCAGAGAAAAGTATGTGTTTCATGTACTGAGTGAGTAAGGGGCATTAGCATAATCGTAAAATGACATAATGAAGACAGTGAAATAAGGTTTCCAAAATCATATACATAGTGAAAAAACTGAAGAGAAAATAGTTGGAGTTCATGTCTAAATACCATTCACAATCTTCTTTCAAAAGCATATATAGAGATGAGTCTATTTCAGTCGTCTTGCATAATCATATATAGAGATGAGTCTATTTCAGCCGTCTTGCATAATCATAGTTGTAAATAGCATACTTAAAGTGAATTAAATAAAGTTAAGAACATATTGTAAAAGGGTACAAACTGAGGAGTTTCTTATAATCGACATACACCATGTGAGCTCATGATGTCCAATAACTAACCCAGTTCGAAGGGCTGCCCTATACCTTGTCAAAGTATAGAACCCTATCATATCTATGTGGATCCACTAATCTGAGTCTCTCTAGGCTAAATGATCAACCGATAAAATGGTGAAACATAATCTTACAGGTACATATAGATATGAGACTTGAGTTTTTAAAAATTTGTGTCCTCTCGGTGCTAAATAGTCCTCCCAAAATTACATATATTCATATGATGCTCCCAAAATTTGGATTGGAGAGCTTGAAATCCATGGAAAAGAGCATACCTTGATGAATGAGAATGATAGGATCGGAGAGAAACCACTTTTAGGGCTTGAAAGAATGGTCAAAAGTGACAAACATCTATCCAACATTGTTTAATGCCAGTGAAACACATGTTCAAAACAAAAAACCTCTTAATTTTTTTCACCCAACTCTAGACCGACATTTTACTGGTTCAGAATTGTTCAACATCGACGAAATGCAACGTACAAGACATAATATCAGACAAAACTAAAATGATCATAACTTTTGACCTCCAAAATTTATGCCACGTAGTCTTGGGTGACCACGAGATACAGTGGTGACAAATTGGAGTGTTTTCAGTTGTAATTTGAGACCAAGTAATTTAAGTGTCTAGATGCGCACTTTCAAAGTTGGCATATTATCTTAAAATAAGTTTAAGCGTTTATTTATGTATTATGGATAATTAAGATATAAAACGCGAAAAGATGCACATTTTGAAGAAAAAAATGTACGTACGCATGCATGCATGAAAGTGAACTTTGCAAAAATTAAACAAACCATTTTACCACCTTACATTTCCTAATTTTCTTTTCCCCCAAATATTTTTCCATAATATTTCCCTAATTTCTCTTAATCCCTGATTTTTTTTAAAAAAAATTTCGAATTTTGAGGCTGATTTTAGACTAAGGTCAATTCTGTGTTTGTTTTCTTCAAAAAAAAAAAAAAAAAACTCATCTTTATTGATGAATTCTTGAATTTCAGATTCCAAAAGGAATCTGAAATTTAGGGTTCTTCAATTTAGAGGAATTTAACTTTTTGGGGTAAAACAATATAGATTCTTGAAAGGAATTTTTTGGGAATTAAAGAGAAAATGTTAGGATTTTGATTGAAAGAAAAAAAATAAAATCTTGAATTTAGGGTTCTTGAATATTCTTTGAAAGTTTTTTTTTTCCTTTCTTGAATGTAGGGGTAGTATTAAATTTTTGGGGGTAAAAGATTATAGGTTCTTGAAAGTTTTATTTTATTGAAAGAGAATTTTTTTTTTTTGAATTTAGGGTTCTTGAATTTAGTATTTAACTTTTTGGGGGCAAAAGATTATAGGTTTCTTGAAAGGGTTTCTTGGGAATTAAAGAGAAAATGTAAGGATTTGATTGAAAGAACAAGAACAAGAATCGGGGTCTGGAGAGGGTAGAGTGTATGCTGAGTCGTAGACGTTACACTACTCGAGGAGGTAGAAAGGATTATATTGAATGGGGAATACATGTATAGGACCCAAATTGGGTAACAATGGGTTCTTGCAATCAGTAACAGCAGTTGTTTGGAAAACAAGACAACAAGAACATTTACCTCTTGCAAATAAAGGGGACTCAAATTCCCACAAAACCCAAGAGCATTCATCCGTCGGATCGTCGAAGAAAGTAGATGGAAATGATACTAATAGATTTGGTGGTACTCAGAGTACTCCACCCCCACACCTTAAGATTAGTGGAGATGATACTAATGAGAAGAATTCATCATCAAATGTTAATAATAAGCCAGTGGAAGGAGTGAAACAGAATAAGCCTAGTCATGTTAAGCGAGTATCGAGCATTGGGCTTAAAATCGACTCTGTTTTGGGAAGAAAAACTGGTAATTTGAAGGAGATTTGTAGTTTAGGGAGGAAGCTTGGACAAGGTCAATTCGGGACGACATATTTATGTGTGGACAAGGTATTGTTGAATGCTGCTTATTTTACAGCTAATAACTGTAGTCTCGTTTATCCTTCTGTACTAGTAGTCGTAGTATTACTGCTGTAGGTTTTCTGTTCCTGATTTCTAATACTATATTTTGTTGTAGTTACTGCTCGTTTAGTATGCTTTGTCATGTCTTGTGTAGTATTTTGTCTTGGTTTCTTCACTCCCGAACAACCTCTCTACCTCCCACGGTAGGGGTAAGGTCTGAGTATACACTACCATCCCCAGACTTCACTTGTGGGACTATACTCGGTATATGTTGTTGTAATTAGTTGTTTAGTTGTAAGAGGAATCTAATATTTGATTTACTAGAGTATTCAGTTTCTTACAGCTTGTTTGGATGATTGTTACCTATTGTATTGTATCATATTCATTCAAATTGCTGATGTGTGGCATTATATAACGATGAGAAACGATACAATCTATCCAAACATTGTATTCATCGATTACTATAATACTATACGTTATGAAACAATATGTAACTACCATCCAAATAAGTTTTTAGTCGTTATAAGAGTCTAATGCTTTAGTTGTAGGAGGAGTTAACTATTTTGTTTATCTGGTTTTTTGAAAAGCCTTATAGTTGATGATATATAAGAGACACATTTTCATCCATGTTTTCAACTTTATTGTTTGCATCTCTCGTCCAAAAAATCGTAACAGGTACATGGAAAGGAGTTGGCGTGTAAGTCCATTGCTAAGAGGAAGTTGAATACCGAGGAGGATGTCGAGGATGTAAGAAGGGAGATTCAGATTATGCACCATTTGGCAGGGCACCCTAGTGTGGTACAAATAGTAGGGGCTTATGAGGATGCTGTTGAAGTACATGTCGTGATGGAGCTTTGTGCGGGTGGGGAGCTTTTCGACAGGATTTTACAGAGAGGACATTACAGTGAGAAGAAGGCAGCTGAACTCGCTAGGGTAATTGTAGGTGTCGTGGAAGCATGTCATTCCATGGGTGTCATGCATAGGGACCTCAAACCCGAGAACTTTCTTTTTATCAACCAGGATGAAGATTCGCCCTTGAAGACAATCGACTTTGGGTTATCAGTGTTCTTCAAGCCAGGTAGTCCACTTGCAAACATTTTTCTTTTAAAAGGTGTCGATCTAGCTTGTTGGTTTTTTCATCTATTCGGTACTTCCCAGAAATGATATAATCTCACTTATGTCAACAAAGCGAAAGCAATATTGTGTAGATATGCTTTAGATGCCAAGAAATTCAGATATGCGCAGCCGTATCTGTACCCTAAAATCTTAAAATTTAGATCATGAAGGATCCGACCTCCAATTTCACACCCGTATTAGATACCTGCACCCAAGTCCGAGCAACTTAGATAAGGAACATCTATTCTTTTCTTTGTTTGTTTCACATTAAGCTTATTTTATAATGGATGTTTGTTGAATCCTTGTTGTAGGCCGTGGGTTGTTCTTCTTTTAGAGTAATTCTCCATTGTTGTCTGCTATTTCTTCTAGCTGTTTCATTAGCTGACTTTCTAACACCTGATCAAGAAAAAAAGCTCTGTGCCCCCAGGTGAAATCTTCACTGATGTTGTCGGAAGCCCTTATTATGTTGCCCCAGAAGTGTTGCGGAAGCATTATGGTTTAGAATGTGATATATGGAGTGCTGGAGTGATCATTTATATTTTACTAAGTGGAGTTCCCCCCTTCTGGGAAGGTTAGATCTCGTGAATCTCTTCCTTTTCAATCATTCTCGAAGCTAACATGATTATGTTCATCTTGCATGTATCGTGTTGTTATGAATCAGAGACGGAGCAAGGAATATTTGAACAGGTTCTAAAAGGGGAACTTGACTTTGTATCAGAACCTTGGCCATCTATATCAGAAAGTGCAAAAGATCTTGTCAGAAAGATGCTTGTGAGAGATCCAAAAAAGAGGCTAACAGCTCATGAAGTACTTTGTAAGATACAATTCTCTGATCCTTTATGCTCGTGGCATCGTCATGTTTCCTTAATCTTTGACTATGATACTTATCATCTGCGTTCTCTACTCCATTCAATGTCATTCTTGGATAGAACAGTGGTAAAACTAATTCGTAATGTTCCAAATATCTGCATTTTTTTGTAGCAGAAGTCTTGCTTTAATGTATGCTGATAGGATTTTGAAGCAAGCGGACAAATGGCTCAATTCATTGCAATAACTGTTATGTCAAACATACGGAACGCTGTAGAATCAGTGATTCTCAGCTTATAGTAGAAAACTATAAGTAAAATTTAGTTGTTTCGAGGAAAAGAACAGAGAATATACACAATTGCTCACATTTATGAATATTGAGCAATGAAGCATCCTGATTCCACGTTTTCTTTTCTACTTTTCTTGCTCAGAATTTTTAAAATATGAGCAAAAGATGTCGACCTTGTACATGAGCTCTTTTGCGCGGAAGGCTCAAACTGGTGATAAGATAGGAGAGAAATAACAAATAATGTAGTTATGAACTGATACTCTTTAACACCTTTCCTAAATTATGTTACCTACCGTGTCTGTCCATGTACGTACTTATGAAACTATTATCTGAATAATGGATGTTTCGTATTATCTCAGGTCACCCATGGGTCCGTGTTGGCGGTGTAGCTCCAGATAAGCCTCTTGATTCTGCTGTTCTGACTCGTCTCAATCAATTTTCTGCAATGAACAAATTAAAAAAGATAGCAGTTAGAGTAAGTTATTCTAATTCTTAGGACCTTTGCACTACGTTGCTCGGACTAATCTCCAAAGATGTTGCCTCACCAGTGTTAGATCCTCCAAAAATGCACTACTTTCGGAGTATCTGACATGCACCTCGTGGCAGCTTTGAAGAGTCCGAACAACATAGCCTTTGAACACTGTGATCCCCTAACTAATACTAGTTTCCAATTCCTGTTATTTTTTAGGTTATTGCTGAAAGCCTATCTGCAGAGGAAATTGCAGGACTCAAGGAAATGTTCAAAATGCTAGATACCGATAATAGTGGAAATATTACGTTGGAGGAACTGAAGAAAGGTTTGGAACGAGTAGGTGCCGATCTGAAGGATTCAGAAATAACTAGTTTAATGCAAGCGGTAAGTAAATAATTTCGTTATTTTGTCTATGAACTTGTATTCCTTACATGAAAAAGATGATGTTTACGATATATCTTAGATGCCTTGAAATAGCATTTACACCACTCTTTCTCATCGGAAAGAAAAGTTGTTGCTATCAGTCATCAGTATTAGAAAACATGAGGTATTGCTAGAGTTGGGAATTGAATCTAGGTCATAACACGAGTAGAACTTAAGCTGTAGACTCGACCAACGCCCCAACAAACCTTTGTGTATCAGGGTGCCTAATCAAGTATATATTCGTCCTTCAAGATATATACACATATCGTTGAGACATAATCTAATTGATTTAAAATGTGTTCTCTCTAACAGTTTAAGCTTTTTGATGAGATGGTCGTGGTTTGATACATTGTCAAACAAACTTCTTTGTGCAATTGCAGGCAGATACTGATAATAGTGGTACCATTGACTACGGCGAGTTTATAGCAGCTATGCTCCATCTAAATAAAATTCAGAAGGAAGATCACATGTATGCAGCTTTTTCTTATTTCGATCAAGATGGTAGCGGATACATCACAAAGGACGAGCTCCAACAAGCTTGTGAGAAGTTCGGGATGAGCAACATCCCCATCGAAGAACTTATGCGTGAAGTTGATCAAGATAATGTACGTCCCTCTGTCCCCTTTCTTTGAGTTTCTTCTAATATCTTTGCAGAATCGTGCAACGTTAAGCCTAGGAACGTGGATCGTTGCTCAAACTCAAATGTTATGTACCCTTATCGATATTTCAGGATGGACGGATCGATTACAATGAATTTGTAGCAATGATGCAAGACACCGGTTTTGGCGAAATGGGGAGCAGAAGGAGGTAAGTGATGGTATTTTAGAGACGTTAAAAGCCCGGAAAGCCTCGATAAAATCATACTACGCGCGTACATCGCGACGTATTCGTGTTCATAATCCCCATAAGTACATGAACATGAGAATTTTTCACTGTATATATCATACATACATGTAAAAATTAGTCAGGCAATTGGAGAGGGGAAGGCTAGTTTTTCTTGCTTATAAGCATTCCCATTTTGTATCTTTTTATTTGTATATTTCTCCTCTTTTTTTTCACTTCTTTGTAAGAACAATTTGGAAATTAATTTTCATAACTTCAATTATTTAGATTTATAAAACATTTCGACTTTGAGTATGCACATCTAGACTTCTCAACTCGTCTTCATCGTGTCAGTTGAACACTGCAACTTATGATCATCTAAACATCTTTAAAATTTGTGTGTCACGTCAACGTCGAGTGTCCATGAGACATAGTGGGAATGAGTTTGAGTGTTTAGTTGTCAGTGATGAAGTTGAGGGGTTTAGATGTACACTCTCAAAGTTTGAGTATTTACTTGTCTGTCAAGGTCATATTTGAGTGTCTGTTTATGCATTATGCTTATCGGTAAGGTTTCACACAATTTTACTGGACACTTTAGAGTTTAGACTAACTGGTCTAAAGTTGTAAAAAATGGAACTACCTATACCAATGTATATAACCAAGAAAATATAGTTCCTTTTGAGAAAACTTTTGTGTATATGATTTTAGGTGTACCTCGTCCTCGTTCTAACACCTCTACTCACCACGATTTCAGACCTATGAACCGATCCATCTAAAGGTTGACACAGTAAATGATCAAATCATCTCAAAAGACCTTTTTTCATTTTATTCTCGATGTGTGCTACTTGAACTTTCATTTAGTTGGAAATATTTCTAACTATGAAAGCAATATTTCGTAAATTAAAGTTCATTTCTTTTATCATTAAAACAATGAATAACCTTTTAAATTAAATTCTAAAAAGCATGTACCAAAGTATTTTAATTTTATTACTTAAATTACATAACAAAACTTATTCACGTTACGCCAACTCTATAAACACATGACAACCATTTTTACATAAACAAATTGTAATCAATTCAATATAGTTAATTAATATATATTCTCATAAAGTTTATTATTATTCTCGATAAACTAATATAATTTAGTTTAAACACGAAGTGCAAATAATTATTTTGCCCTTTTCCCATGCCTTTTCAATGCATTTATAATGTAGTATACCTTTTTCCCCCTAATAAAGGGCCCTATGCACATGAAACCTAACCTAACTCACCACCTTTGTTTTTTTCAAGCACAACTACCCCCTTAACTTTCCAAAACTAACAATTCACCATAGATTATGACGGAATGAATAAAAAAAAATTCATTTTTAATTAAAGATTTCATGTTCGAGCCTTGAGAATAGTAAAAATATGTTACTGGAACGCTCATTGTTAAAAAAAGGAGAATGTTCAACGGACGTCTGATTGATATATACCTATCAAAATTTGACTCGTCTAAAATATTTTCAATAGATTTTTGATTGATTTTGTTAGAATTTTCAGTATTTCTAGTAGGGGGTTCCCTCTTTAATAGACGTTATACGATGCAAATCCAAATTAGATAGAACTCATAAACGAGTACCAAGCACTAAATGAAAAACACAAAAAAACAACTCACCTCTCACTTTCAACTATCTAAGCTCCAATATTTTCTTTGTGCTCATACCTTGTTAGTATTTATATACACAAAAGAAAGAAAAAGGCAATAATTAGCTCTATATTGTATTACCTTTTTCTTGATATAGCACATCAAAAGCTCAAGAAGTAATTAATATTTATTTGTTTTTTTTAAAAAAATAATTGGTATTTAAGGCAACTCCTTTTTTTTTTGTTTGGCCATTTTAGTAATTCATGTGTAATGTCCATTTCATTGCAGCCAATTAAGCCACTATTTTAGGTGATAGTTATCATAGTTTGAAAAAAGCATTTGAAAAAATAGTATTGTCTTCTGTCTTGATTACCTACTTTTTTTCATTATTATCATTTTGGTGGAGATGTTTCAAGTAAGCTTGCCTCATAGTAGCGGAATCAGGAATTTTATCGAGGAATATTAAAAATATATATAAAAAAAGTAGACACACATAAAAAAAAGTCAACATATATATACATAAAATTTAAAAATTTAACCTAGCTAAACAATAATGTAATTTTTTGACAAGGGCGCCCTTAGCATATAAGGTGAAGAACAAAAAATAGCTACGAAATTCATTGCTAATATATCGTTAAATTGCTCGTGACTAAGGATCATTGAATAATCTGTTGCTAATCTATCATTAAATAAGATTAGCAGTAATTATTTACTATTATTTATATAATTTTAAATATTTTTAAGTGAATAACTTGGGAGGCAAAGAGTGTTGTGGGAAGAAATAGGTTTTACTATACCTACACAATAACAATAATTGATATAATGTTTCTTTTAATTCAAGTCGAATCTTGATTAAAAGATATATTTATCTATATAATTATCATAGGGTATGATAAAATGGTAAAAATTCTTTCTCTTTTAATCAAAGTTTTTGAGTTTAAACATTGAAAATAAAGTCTTTTATGATAGAAATCGACAAAATACACCCATAATATACGATATACATTTGTATTAATCGGACCAGTAAGCTTCGGACAACGCATGCTAGTAGAGAAAGAAGCTATGTCCACATAATTTTGATTATAAGTGATTTTATGCCATTGACATACTTAATTCAATTGTCTTATGTTATTTTTAATTGAAATACATTTTTAATTACTTGATATGCATAGAAAAATTCATATATGATTTTCTCTTTGGTAAATAATAGCTCTAATTAAAATTGAATATATTTATTCAAGGATATTCCTCGATGTGAGTAAACTATTTTTTAGTTATTGAATATTTATTCTCTTGAGAATTCCCAATTTGTTGGAACTATATTGAATATAAATATGATTTTAGTCAAACATTATACTATCAAAGAAAATGATAGGCATTAAATTATAGGACACCAAATTTGAACTCAATTGTAATAATTAAATATAATTTTCAACAGTTTTAGTACGATATTAGGCATCTGTCAAAATCATCGAAAAATTATGATAAAGTGGTAAATAATTCTACTTTCTTAGTAAATGAATATCCATTAAGAACAATAATTATTCCACGAGCAACTATAATCATGAACAACCTTGATATTAATATATGTTTCATTCTTAATCTTCAAGTATTTAAAACTTGTATGTAGAAAAAGGCTTGCACTTCGTAAAGAAATTTATAAATTTGGATCTACGAGCGATCTCTTATCTCTTGTTATGAATTTTGATATTTTTCTGAGTTATGTTTAGAAGAGAAAAGTTGTGATGATTAAAAGAAAATTTTCTTTAAATTAATTGGTTGATTTGAATCACCAACCAATAAAATTGAAGTAATAATAAAATTGTATTTGATTGGACGGAACATGTTATCAATATATGTGGCGCAATTTCATTAGCTTTTTTTATTTAACTAGAAATCATAAAAAAAAATTGACTTTTTTTTATTTGATTTGATGTTGCGTTATTTTATGTGTAGCCCCAATCTAACTCTCTTGGAGACAATGATATATTACAGAGTTGATCGTAATTTAAAGCTAAATCAATGAATTAACTCAAGAAAATTAATTTTTTTTATTTAAATTCATGTCTAATATATTGAATTTAAATAATTATTTTATACTAATTCACAATATTCATTTAAATTAATATACTTTCAGTTTAGAATATAATCTAAATTGTTTTATAATTTTAAAAATTAATGTGATATATTACTCAAATTGACACTTACTATGAGAAAGCAACAATAACAACAAAATCAAAACTTATTATTAAGAAGAGCAACTTTCACATATAGCAAACACAAAATTCATATTTGTATGTTATAGCAAAGTTTGCATAATTGCGCTCCATAGCAAACATAAATATGTATATTTCGCTATACATATACAAAAGAAAGCAGTTGTATAATCTGCTTTGGTATACATATACAAAAAGATCAATTGTATAAAGTGAGAGAGGCGAATGAGTGAGCGAGATCTGGGAGAGGGGAGAGAAAGGGAACGAAAATATATGTATATATATAATTTTCTCTCGCTTTATACAAAC
>NW_006239026.1:218509-238119 GCF_000226075.1 Solanum tuberosum | reverse complement strand
GTTTTTTTGTATAAAGTGAGAGAGGCGAGTGAGCGGGCGAGATCTGGGAGAGTAGCGAGCGAGATTTGGGAGAGGGGAACGAAAATATATGTATATATACAATTTTCTCTCGCTTTATATAAACACAAACGCACTTTATACACTTGCGTTTGTATAAAAAATGAGAGAGGCGAGGGAGAGAACGAGAGTGGCGAGCGAGATTCACCAGGAGAGAGGTGAAATATCAATAGTTTCCTATGAGGTACAATTAAATCAAACAATATTTATAGCATTTAATTTGAATTAATAGTTTGCTATTATATACAATTTTCCCTTCTTTGTGAGAGAGGCGAGTGAGCGAGCGAGATCTGGGAGAGGGGAGAGAGGGGAACGAAAATATATGTATATATACAATTTTCTCTCGCTTTATATAAACACAAACGCACTTTATACACTTGCGTTTGTATAAAAAATGAGAGAGGCGAGGGAGAGAACGAGAGTGGCGAGCGAGATTCACCAGGAGAGAGGTGAAATATCAATAGTTTCCTATGAGGTACAATTAAATCAAACAATATTTATAGCATTTAATTTGAATTAATAGTTTGCTATTATATACAATTTTCCCTATTAAGAATTATTGAGTCGGGTTATAACTTATTGTTTAACTTATTTTGACATAATTTTATTTCATTTCAAATAATCCTGAAACTTAATAACCTATTTATTTATTTAACTAATTTTAATTCATTCAATTTAAATTTAACTCAATTCATCTCTTTAATATATTTATTTATAACTTTTAAATTCTGAATCCAACTCAACACCCTTTAATGCCTTTATTTATAATTTTTAAATTCTAAATCCGACTCAACGCCTCCTTTCATATGGCGTTTGGCAAATATACAATTATGATAACACATAGTACAGAAAGTAGCACTAGGAATATCCCAACTGATTTCCCACTTGAATTTTTATAATAATGAATAAATAATAGATAATATTGAATATGCCACCAACTTTAGTTCAAAGATATTATATAGTATCAATAATGGTTTTTCTATTCGATATTTATATTGGCGTCCAATTTTAATTCATATATTACGGGTCATTTATGAAGAGCGGCATTTAATTTTCACTAAGATCTTTTCAAGTCTTAGAATTCAAATTTAAAATTTCTGATTAAAAGTAAAAAGATCTCAACAATTCCACGACAATTTTGTCATATAACAACAATGTTGATTGCATGATAATACTAATGTAGATTTTACTTTAACAAATTTTACTACTTGTTCTGGCTGACGTCAACCAAATATTAATTTTCTTATATTAAAAAAAGTTCTAATTTTTTACTTAGCTAGAAAAAAAATTAAATTAATAAATTGAAACAGAGGAAAATTAAAATAATTTTGGATGATTTTTTTTAAAAAAAGAGAAGGTCAAGTGTCCTCCAAAAAAACTTACTCTCTCTCTTTCAATTTATATGACATTATTTTCTTTTTAGTAATTTTTTTTATATTTTTATATTTGATAACAATTTTAATTTTTAAACTTTTTTATTTACTTGTGAAACAATTTAAAACCATAAAAAATTCATTTCCTATTTTTGTAGCGACAAGTTCTTTTTTTTCCTCTAAAATTTCATATCGAATCAAATATCGTCAGATAAATTGAGACGAAATGAACCATTAATAAAAGTTTAAAATAGTAAATGCTAAAAGTTAAGTGTCATTATCCATGTAAAAAATTGACAATTGTAAAGTAAGAAACAAAAACCTACTTTTTTTAATTAATAAATAAGAAGCAAATCATAAAAGATACGTGATATAATTCATTAATTAGGTCTCAAAATGATTCCACATGCCAAATGTTGCAAATATAGCCATTTTGACAGCCTAACATGTGCTGTGACCACTCTAACACGTGGCATATATATAATCACTGAAAAATTGAAAAAAATTCATTTGAAAAAATAAATAAAAGGCACTGTCTGTCTGGCAGAGTCAGAATTTTCACTAAAATAATTTAATATATAAAGAAGTAAATATATGAAAAAGTCAAAAGGTTTCAACATTAATCTATTATATATATGTAAAAAATAGTTTTAACCATATATAAATAATGTAATTTTCCGCTTGAATAGAGTTTGGATGAATCCCTTACCTAGTAGTGTAGCAACATGTAGCGAAGGTTGGAGAGTCAAACACGATTTGTCGAAAGATTATACTATATATGTAAAAAAAATAATTATGAAGTATATAGGTCAATTATTTTTCATACAAATATACTTCAATAGTGGGATTTTACTGTATAAAATATATTAAATCTTGAATATTCTTACTGAAATTTCTGACCTCGCCCTTTTCTTAATCTTATCTAGCCTTGCATCTGCCGTTAAAGATTATGATAGAGTAATACATATCGTTTCAGTTAGGAATTTTGAGTTTAAGATATAGATACAAAATCACCTTTTTAAAAAAAATAAAAATTAATCAAATTTCAATATTTAATATAAATATCGAATATCGAAAATATATATATTTTAAAAAAAAAACATGTATGTGACCAAATAAATATACAATAATGTCACTAGCCATACTGGGTTTCCATTGTCTGCCACGCAGTGCGGTCTTTGTCACGACTCACCTGTTTTTCCCTCTTTAGGCCGGCACCGCCCCCTCTTTTAGGATTTAACGGTGAATCGTTCGTGTTGAAGTTTGACTAATTTAAATTTAAATTTATTTTTAAAAAAATTAATTTAAGAATAAAACACTTTTTATTAGACATTTGAGGGTTTTCTATCGATATTTATTTTGTAGCTCGATTGATTTATATTCGCGCTGAATAAGTTTAATAAGTGAATAATGTGTTTTTTTTTTGTCAAATGTGGAGTTTTTTTTTAGAGGATGTTCGAGTTTTTCATCTTATATCTATTTTGGAGTTTGATTAATTTAAATTTACATTGAGAATATTTGATTTGGGAATAGAGTGTTTTCTACAAAACACGACTTTATTTTCAGGGGATGTTCGAGTTTGTTTGTCTGATATCTAATTTAGAGCTCGCCTAAGTCAGATTCGACATGAATTTTTTTAATTTGTTAATATAGAAGAGCGATTTCTATCGTATCATGCAACTTTATTTTCAGAAAATGTTCAATTTTTTTTTGTAAGATATTTAATTTGAAGCTCGACTAATTTGAATTGGTGACTTGGAGATTTTATTTGGGAATAGAACACTTCTTCTTCCTGTCAAATAATGCGATTTTATTATCAGAGGATGTTTGAAATTGATTTATAATAATTGTTTTAGTTGTTATTTTCCCTACTATTTAAATGTGTCATTTTATATATCTAAATTTAGTGTTTCAATAGAATGATATTTAATACTAGATAAAGATGGAACAAGTAGAATGAAATTATTATAATATTGAATTGGAAAAATGTTATGACAGTACTCGTGTGCCTGAAAGATATTGTACAGTGGTGGAACTGATTTATTCTTAATTAAAAGTTTTGATTCGAGCTTTGAGTATGGAAAAAATCTTGTTGGGAACATCACTTTCGAATGGGCCTTACAGACTGTAATGTGCAATCCAGATTTAATCGAAACTCAAATATTGACAACGACATCAGGTGGAAAACAAAAAAAAAAAGAAAAAAAAAGATATATAAATACAAAATCGAAAAGAAAACATACTAATCTATTAAATGGTAAAAAATCAAAAATATTATAAGGTAATTTAGTACATTAAGTTTTTTTTTTAAATAGCTTTGCTCATAAGTATTTTTGGAATATTGGTTCACTTTTGATTAAAAAAACAATATATTTTTTAAAATAAATAAATTTTAGAAGTTTGACCAAAAAAATTGCTTATTTAATTATAATATAACAACAATATTAATCTTCGATCATAAATAAATTAGAATCAATTATATGAATCCTCACGTCTTAGTTCACCTTATCCTATTGATATTGCAACACATTATTATTTTATTTTGATAGTCTAATTCCCTCTCACTTCTAGATATTATTACCTGTTTCTCTAATATATAATATAATATAAATATTCTCTAAACTTAAATGGATTACTATAAATACATATATACATAAAATACTAGAATATACATTTCCACAATTATGTGATAGATACATATTATTACGTCAAGGGGATCCCTCAATTTTTAATTAGACACGAATTTAAATTTAAATTCAATAGGTTCAAATCTAATATTTATGAAATTTAAGGAAAATTTTACATATATATAGTTCTCATGTCGAAAGTTATATGTTAGATCTATAGTATTCCATTTTTATTCTTAGTTAGATATCTGAAGTTCGAGCTTTGAAAATGATAGATTTTCAGCAAAGAGCGTGTTTCCCTTATATGAATTCTATGTTGTGTTAATTTATTTATTTTTTTATCAGGTTGCGGTAATTTAAATTAGTTGAGTCAATGAATTTATAATACCTTATGTTTATTATAATTATTACTATAATAATAATAAGATGATCTTATCTTAATACATTTTTTAATTTTAGAGAACTAAAACCAAGTGGATGAGATTATTTGGGATGACACGTGTCGCCTAGGACAGACTATGTGGTTACCAACCATACCACCCAAGCAAAGACAAGTAGACAAATCTCTTATCAACAAAATCACCAAAAATGTCCTTTTGGGGGTCACTTTGTCTAAATCCACCCCACCCCTACCCCACCCACCCCCTACCCCAACCCCAATTTCCTATATGGTGTTTGAAGTCCACATTAATCCGATTAAATTTGAATTGCTCACTGCAGAGCTCATTTAGAGTAACACTTTCAATAAAATTTTCTCCATACTCAGAACTCAAATACGATATTTCTAATTAAGGATGAATCAGTTTCACTACTGCACAACAACCCAGGTCGATAAACCCCACCCTATTATAAGGAAGGGAAAATGCTTATAGCCACTCATACCTCAAACCATAACTGTTTCTTGTTGCTTTTCGAAAATGAAAATTTTACCCTTTTATATAATAAGGTTTTAAAATAGTAATGATTTTTTTCATTATTAATATTAATGATTAATAGTATTATTTCGATATTAGTTGGATTTAGTGAAACGAAAATGACTTCCATTTATAAGTGAGGAAAATATTTTGTTACATATTCTGATAATGAAAATATGTTTTGCTAGTTAAACAATAGAATATTACTTTTCATTAAAAAAATCTATAAAATTTGACTTTTATCATATCAAACACAAGAGAATATGTTAATGATTGAATACTTTTCTTTTAATATTCCAATAAATTTTAATGATAAGAGTCCTTTGATCGAATATTATATATATTAAAGAAAGCTTATCGAGAGACATATTATAAGAGAAAATTTTATATTTAACTGGTCGACTAAAAATAATTATATTTATTAAAAAATATTTTATTTAATAATTATTATTTGATGAACAATTATATCTATCAATTTCTTGATAAATAATAATAGAACATTTTTTTTGTCACAAAGGTATTTATTAGGAGATTAATAATGACAACAATAATGACAATGATCATGATAAAACAAGAAAAGAAAAATGAGAAACTTGCACTTCAATATATTCTTTTTAAGAAGAATCATAATATTGGATAGGCATGCATCATGCATGACATATAAACAAAAAAGAACTTTTTTATTTTTCATCTGATAATTGATAATTATTTTAGAGTTTCAATTAATATAGATTTACATCATTCAATATTAGAAACAAATTCAGAAATTAAATTTTATATATTTAATTTTTAGGGTTTTTAGCATTAAATTTATTGTAATTTCAAAAATTATAACGAGTTCAGACTTATTATTTATTATAATTTTGATAAATGTATATACACAATTTATGTTCGTATCAAAAATATTGCGTTCAAATGAATTCAGTACTTGAATGTTGCATCCACATCCTTGCTTAAGACCGTTTAAAAGGTAAAACGTTTGTATATAATTTTTTTATTTTCAAGATTCAAATTTGATTACTTTAATTAAGAGTGGATGAAATCTTATTCATCTTACTACAATTATGTATAATAACAAAAAATTCCACGTCTAAGTGATAATATTCATAAGAAGACACGAATATTATGTAGTGGACAAAACTGCTCCTCATTATGAGTTCGAATCTTGAATATGAAATAATCTTTAATAGGAAGACACTTCCCTATGAATGAGACCCTACACGACACGAATTCAAATACAATAGGTATGTCAAATGACGGATGAAAAAACAATAGTCCACCTACCCCCACCCCCTACCCCCCAAAAAAACTCCAAAAACTCTTTTGCCCTTGAAGCAAGGTAATATGAGAATGGGACAATTGGCGCCCTATGGGTTATGTATTGACAAATTTCTTTCAATTTCTATTCATTTTTTTCTCTTTGTCATCTTCTACCGTTTGATTAAAATGGCGGCATTGTGCCTACCCTAATAAGGTTAAATTTCATTAATGCAAAAAAGGAAAAAAAAAAAAAATTCATAAAATCGACACAAAAATAAAATTCAAGAAAAATATTTACCACCATAACCAATTTTGTAAAATATTTATTTATGTTTCATATTCAAAATTTATCAAGAATAAATCCAATGGGACCAACTATGTACCTCGATTTTTTCTCTCATAAATCAAATCTGCAAACTTTAACTATATACAGATTTTTGTTTCAATTTATATGATGGTGCTTAATTTTATATTAAGATTTTAAGAAAGAAAATTTGAATTTATATAGTCTAAAATGAGTTAGTGATATTTGTATAATTGTATTGCTAATTTATATGACATATTTTTCTAAGAGTGATATTTTTTTTATATTCTTTTCTAGATGATTTACTACCACAATTTTTTTTATAGTTTGTTTTAGTTTCACCAATTTCATTTTTTTTCCTTTTCTCTTAAAAATCGTGTCTAATCAATTACATATTCATATAACTTGAAACGGATGAAGTATTATTTGTGGTAAGAATGTAACATTCTTTTTTTAACCGATTAATTAACTAGAAGACAAATATAGACACATAAAATTGATAGAGGGAGACTTAACACCTTGGACAAGGACATTCTTCCTATATTATTAGAAATGAAAATAGGATGAAACATATCTAATACGAATACACATAAATAGCTAGGCAATATATAGGTGCATCATATTGTACATAAATTTGTACTCAATATGTACTAATAATCGAAAAAAAAAATACATTAGTTGGTATAGGAAACATTATATCTATTAAAAATTAAAGTAATGTTGATGATATATAAATAACAACAACAATATATTCATTCAGCGCAATTTTATAAATAGAGTCTGAAAAATTATCTTCAAAAAATTCTCCGCTTAATTTTTTTTTTGATAATATTATTATAAAAGAAAAGAAAAGAACAAGACCATTAAATAGTGAAAGTGCTATGACAAACAAGTACCTAATTATCACCAAAGATTTTGAAAAGTAACATTTCAATCTTTAATTATTCTAAAATCTTAGATTCGAGTCAATATGAATATTTTCCCTCAAGAATGAAACTTTTTGAATTAGTCGAACTCAAATCAATGAAAAATAAAATAAAACAAAGTATCGTGTAGTAAGAATTTAATTAATATACATTATTATTGTTATAGAGAAACGTTCATATATTATATTATTAGATCATTCAAATGATATCAATATATTATTTACACTGACGATATATAAGAGTGTAAACTCAATAAATATAGGATAATGAAAAGACTCTAAAGTGATGATTTCACAAAAGAAAAGCAATGCATACACGTGTATGACAAGGATGATTTGGACTAGACAAATTAAAACTTGATGTTGTTGTTCATGTTTATGAATAATATTTTTTGCATTTATGCCAAGTGTTTTTCCACCGTTAGTGTAACTATGCAAAAATATATTGGTTTTTTGGGGTGGGGTGGGGTGGAGTGGGGGTGGGGTAATGGACAAGGGTATTTATGTCATTTTAACTTTCATGTCTTTATTTTTCTAGCTATAAAAGAAAAATGAATTGCACTTTGGACAAGTAAAAGAGTTCCATAAAGAGTTCATAGAACTAATGAAATAATATTTGAGTATTCTCTCCACAACTCTTCTTTCTTATTGTTATTATTATTTGTGCAAAGGTATGATAATATATTGCAACTTTAATTTGTTCATCTTTTTTCCAGCCAAAATTTTCATAACGAAGTTCGTTCATAATAATCAATTATATATACATATAAATTTTTCAATGATGGGAGTTCGAATGAATTCTTTCGATTAAAGAAACTAAAAAAAATGAAAAAATCGTCACGTCTCTTTTATTCTTGAAACTTTATAGTATATAGTTTTGTTGATAGAATTAGTGAAAGGTAACATGACATTTTTCTTCCTTTCTAGTATTGTTTCTTTTCCTTCTCCTTTTCTTGTTGTTTTTGATAACTTAGTAAATCTTTAAAAGAAAAAATTATATATATAATATAGGAAAATGCTAGTTAATTATATGAGAACTTATATACATACATGTAGATATGCATGGTTTTTTACTTAATAAAATTGACCTTTTTTATTCTTTTATGTTTTCAAAAACATATTGTTATAAGTTGAATTATTATTATTATTATTATTGCATGCATGTATAATTAACACAATTACCTTTTAATTAAAGGAAAAAAATAATATAATGATGGATAGGCCAAGTACCACAAGTTTACTACGTACAAAGTCAGATCAATTGGTGGAAGCAATTTCAGCAGCAATGGGAGGAGGAACAAAGTCGTCGCCGATGAACGGTGACGTGGCGGGAGGAGGAGGAGGGTCGGAGACGTTATCGAGAAAGTCAAGCAGACGGTTAACAGGTGCATCACCAGGGCGGAGTGGCGTAGGATCGAAAAATAACACACACATTAGAAAGTCAAGGAGTGCTCAATTGAAATTTGACTTAGATGAAGTCAGTAGTGGTGCGGCCCTGAGCCGCGCCTCTAGTGCCAGTTTGGGCTTATCTTTCTCTTTCACGGGCTTTACAGTGCCCTCAGATGAGATTGCGGATATGAAACCCTTTAGTGATGATGATGATGATATTCGTAAGTACATTTTTATTTTTACGTTTGACACAAAAAATAATATTACTATTAAAGCTTAATTAAATAATGATTCTTTAGTTCTTTTTTCCAAGAAAAAAGGAAAGTTCAAATTTTTGCCAACATTTCTTTAATTTGTGCACCACAAAAAGTTCAATCATTTCAAAAGACATAAATACCCTTGTTAATAAAGAGATATCTTGGTTATAAATAATTCATAACCCTACATGTGTAAGGGCATTTGTGTCAATTCACATATATCCTCTCAACAGGCTGCCACATTTAATTATTTAAACACTTTACTTTCTTTTAGTTTTCCTTCCTCTTGAGGGAATGTATAGATAATTAAAGCCATCACTATACAACAACGAAAAAAAAGACTTACTATAAGTAGTTATATAGCATTTATTAGGAAACAAATAAAAAAATTAATAATGTTAAAGGCTTAAAAATAGACAAATGATTGGTTCAAGAAAGGAAAAGTTTTTTATATATATAGAAGAAGGGAAGAAAGAAGTTCAACCTTTTATGAGAAAGGTTGCGGTGAAGTGATAATTATTCTTCCGTTCTTAGTTAGACTTTTCAGATTTAAATTCTAAGTATAGAATTGTTTTTATGATTGAAACGCTTAATAGGACTTTTCAGCTCAAATTAATTAGTCAGGCCCAAAAGAAGGTACCGAACAATCTCAGAATCGAATTTCGAACCCTAGGTATTAAATTATCTGTCTTCTTCTGGTATGAGTGTATTATTAGCCTCATCAAAACGAGACTTTTTGTATATACTTTCTTATTTGAGCCTTAGATATAAAATCATCCTGATTATAACTTATGAGCGCTTTATCCTCAAAATAAGATTGAATAATACAAAATTTGAATTAATCGAGCTCAAAAACGACTAAAAGCCAAAAAGCCATGACCTAGCCTATTTCATGTGCATGGGGTCAATATTAAACACTGTCACACTGACTTTTTTTCCCCTAGAGGTCCCTAAAGTAAGAAACTGGTGAAAAGTGGACCCCCTTCTTTTTTTATGGTAGTCATATGAAGGTCCATAGTGAAAAGTTTCTTTCATTACTTTCTTTTATAAATTAAAAAAAAAAACTTTAGGAATAAATTTTAATAATTTTATTTGAAATCAATAATTTATATTATGTCCAAACACTTTTTTTTTCAAATTGATTTCAAATATATATATATTTTTTCATATATTGACCACTTATTAATTGTAGGATAAGTTTGGCCTACAAAAGTTGTCACCCTCCACAATTATCAATAGACACTTGTTCAAATAATGTGTTGCCAATTTTGTTGGTTTAAATAGGAAAATTACACTAAAGTAGGTTAGTTTTCAGTCTTATCATGGTGCCCACTTTGTGCACCTACAAATACTTTTTGATAGAGTTGAGTGGGATATATCATATATAGCAATTATTAAAGCAAAACCCCCCAAAAAAAATGTATTTTTACTTTATGGTTTATCATCACACCGTAGAATTTCACTGGATATATTATTGTTGATGTTGATTTATTATCATACTAATAACTTTGTGTGAGGTGTTTCATTATGTTTTCGATATTTATATTAAAGCTTGATTAAATATAGATTCATGCTGAAAAGTTTTATATTGAGTTGTGTAAAATGCTGATAAAGAAAAGAAACTCTATATTCCGGGCTCGAAGTCGAGACATCGATGAAAAAGTATTATCATTAATGTTAATATTATGTACTCACAAGGATGGTCACAATGCTTCATTTAAATATATGTAGTTCTAAAATTTCCTTTTTCAACATGTATTTGGTTAATGTATAATTATTAGGAAAATAGTAATTTAATCAACTAATTAAAAACATATTATAGTATAAAGCCTTGTTACCTTGATCATGTTTTATATTTTGTAATTGATAAATTACTATAGCAACCAAATATTATGACATATTAAAGATCATAAATTTCAATAGTCATCTTTCCTTTCTAAAATGTCATATTGAATAAAACTATGTAACGTTATGAGACGGAGGGAGTATGCTAATAGGAAGTAACGTGCGATAAATTAATCATCATAGTCCTAGATTCATGCTCATAATAAATTATATATCGGGACAAATCTACAATGTAATATGTGAGTTCACGTGAACTCGATAGTTTTTGCTATCTATTGAGAAATTGACTAAATATATGTAAATATTTGACAATGAGCCGAGTTATTGTTACATTAAGTACTTATTATCGTTGCAGAAACAATAAACTTCAAATTCTAAATTCGGCTCTGGCTATATTTATATATGTATTTATGTAATTATTGCAGCTGAAGATATTGAAGCTGGCACAAGAAAAATGAAGATTCAAGCAGAACCTACCTTACCAATATACCTCAAGGTGTGAACCTAAGTTATTAAAATTCATAAATAACACTTTCTTCAATTTTTTGGTTTAGGTATATATAGACGGAAGGGTGATCAGTTGAACGCTCTTTACTGAAAAATTATAGTAATATATATAGGTCAAATAGTCACTAACCAAAAAAAATGGAATAAGTCATGAACTTTGTTGCTAACATGTCGCTAAATTGCTCGTAGCTAACATAATTTTTTATTATATAATTTATCACTAATCCTATTTAGTGAGGAGTTTTGTTGTTTAGCTACAATATTTGTCCGTGGTCGCTAATATCAATTTTTTCTTAGTAGTGTATATTATCGTGAAATTTCTGACATCGCCTGTTGGAAATACGAATTGATTGGGTACTACTATGTATTTGGACAGGCAAAAGGAGGGAGGTTAATGTTACGAAGCGATCCTTTAAACATCAGGTTCAGTCTTGTACAGAATCTCATTGCATGTGGTATTTTTGTACAAGACTTCCCTTCCCCCCTTAAAGGTCGAAAACACATCTGAAGTATACTTTTTCGCGAGTTTCACACTTTAACTATCAGTTCTTCCCTTTTACTTCCTGAATTATCACTATCTATGTATCCAAACACACTTCAACTATCAGATGTTTCCTTTTTCTTACCTGAACGATGGTGATAGTTCAGGTAGGATCGTTCAGGTAGGAAAAGGGAACAATCAATAGTTGTGTATGTTTTAATACATAGATGGTGGTAGTTCAAATAGGAAAAGGAAAGAACTGATAGTTGGAGGTTTGAAACTCGTGAAAAAACGATAGTTTTAGGTATGTTTTTGATCGTTAACTCTTTTAACAAACAACAACCTTAGAAAAAGTGTTGCACAAAAATGTACCACATAATCTAGTAAAGTATGCAGTTATTTTAAAATTCTAGATCCGCCACTGCTCACAGGCTACATACGCGAGGGCGTAAATTTTCGATATAGTTGTTATTTTAACATTCTAGTTAATTGAATGAACTTATTGTCAAGTTACTTATTTTGACAAAAATTCTGCAGTTTACTGAGGTATGTTACAAGGTGGTTATCAAAGGTGTAACATCAACAAGAGAGAAGGAAATTTTGACAGGAATAAGTGGTTCTGTTGATCCAGGGGAAGTTTTAGCCATGATGGGACCTTCCGGTAGCGGAAAAACGACGTTGCTCAGCCTGCTTGGAGGGAGGGTGAAAGAACCAACAGGAGGTTCAATCACTTACAATGAACAACCATATTCAAAGCATTTAAAGAGCAGGTGATTGATTACACTCCGGAATTCATTAGGCGGTTTTTATGTTGTTCAGACTCTTCAAAAATGTCGACTGGTGTGATGTTGGATCCTCTAGAAGTAATGCATTTTTAGAGGATCTGACATAGGTGCGACAACATTTTTGGAGAGTCTGAACAACATATATATATATAGCCAATATTCATCAAGTGGCTATGTTGCTCGTACTCTTCAAAAATGTTGACTGGTGTGATGTTGGATCCTCCAGAAGTAATGCATTTTTAGAGGATCTGACATAGGTGCGACAACATTTTTGGAGTGTCTGAACAACATATATAGCCAATATTCATCATGGCTTATGTTGCTCGTAACTCTTCAAAAATGTTGACTGGTGTGATGTTGGATCCTCCAGAAGTAATGCATTTTTAGAGGATCTGACATAGGTGCGACAACATTTTTGGAGTGTCTGAACAACATATATAGCCAATATTCATCAAGTGACTATGTTGCTCGAACTCTAGAAAAAATGTTGACTGGTTACCTGTCGGATCTTCCAGAATTAGTACTTTTTTTTTTTGGAGAATCCAACATAGTCGCGACAACATATTTGGAGAGTCTTGAGCAACATAGCAGACATTCACCAAGCCTGTTGGATCCTCCGGGATATAGTGCATTTTTGAAGGATTCGACTGATTTTCTTTCACTCGAATGTAACAAATGGATGTGAAATCTTTGGCAGGATTGGATTTGTGACTCAAGATGACATACTATTTCCTCACTTGACAGTGAGAGAAACTTTAACGTATGCAGCACGCCTACGACTACCAAAGAAACTGACGAAGGAGGAGAAACAAAAACGAGCCATCGATGTGATATACGAGCTAGGACTAGAGAGGTAAGTTATTGTTTCTATACTTGACAAATTTGTGAAATAATCTTCGTGTGACCAGAGGCAGAATGATAAATTTTGAGTTTATGACTTCTGAATTCTAAGAAAAAGGTAGATTACTGGATTCAGGATAAGTTATTTATACATATTAAGTAAATTTCCTATCATGCATTTCATTTTGTGAAAGCTGAATGAGGAATGTGATGTTTTATCAGATGCCAAGACACAATGATTGGTGGCTCCTTCGTTCGTGGAGTATCAGGAGGAGAAAGAAAACGCGTCTGTATTGGAAATGAGATCATAATCAACCCCTCCTTATTGTTCCTCGATGAACCTACATCCGGTTTGGATTCAACAACAGCTTTAAGGACAGTTGAGATATTACACGATATCGCTGAGGTAAGACTTTCTCTCTGTTTTATCTAAGATTTCGTCATGGCACGAGTCATATGTCCTTACAATTCTGTGGTTATAGGCTGGAAAGACAGTGATCACAACGATCCATCAACCGTCTAGTAGACTATTCCACAAGTTTGATAAGTTGATTCTTCTTGGCAAAGGGAGTTTGCTTTATTTTGGGAAGGCATCTGAGGCAATGGACTATTTTTCAACTATAGGATGTACACCTTTGATACCAATGAATCCAGCAGAATTCCTGCTGGATCTCGCGAATGGAAACTTAAACGATGTTTCCGTTCCATCAGAGTTGGAGGACAAAGTACAGATTGGGAATTCAGATACTGAAACAAGGAATGGAAAGCCATCACCAGCAATTGTGCATGAGGTGAATAAATTCTACTACTCTCTCCGTTTTAATTTGTTTATCTTACTTTCCGTTTCA
The DNA here is from genome assembly GCF_000226075.1 of Solanum tuberosum. NCBI lineage: Eukaryota > Viridiplantae > Streptophyta > Magnoliopsida > Solanales > Solanaceae > Solanum > Solanum tuberosum. The sequence continues at coordinate 223,707 of NW_006239026.1, read as the reverse complement.
AAAAGAATGTATATATGTCTCTTTCCATTTTTTTGGCAACTCTTTAATTCTAACTTTCCACACGTCATGTTTAAGACTACAACATGAAAGGACATTTTGGTACATTCGACGAGTGCGTGTCGGATCCTCCAAAAGTAGTGCATTTTGGATGATCAGATACGAGTGAAGCATCATTTTTGAAGAATCCGAGCAACATACTTTTTTCATTCTCAAGGACATAAGTTCTTTGATCATTTCTGAGAAAAAAACTCAACCTATCACTTAGCATACATTTAAAAAAAAATTCTGCTCCTTTTCAACTTTCTGAGTTTTTCGGCCTTATTTGCTCGAACTCTTCAAAAATGTTGGATGGATGCATGTCGTATCCTTGAAAAATAGTGTATTGTTGGAGGATCCGACACAAGTGCAACAACATTTTTGGAGAGTCGTTTACATATAAAAATGCAGTCAAGCAGATAGATCACCTCTATGTCTTGGAACACTTACACAACTAGTCATAGAAAGAGCTCAACTATTTTCCAAAACAATATATCAACAACAAGTCTGCTTCAATCTACAACAAGTTCGGGTCGACTATATGAATCCTCACTATATTTTCTTTTTGATTTTTAACAGTATCTAGTGGAAGCATACGAAACGCGAGTTGCTGAGAGCGAAAAAAAGAAACTTATGGCTCCCATGATGATTGATGAGGAATTGAAGTCTAAAGTAGTTACCTCAAAGAGAGAATGGGGAGCAAGCTGGTGGACACAATACTCCATATTGTTCTGGAGAGGACTTAAAGAACGACGCCACGATTATTTTAGCTGGTTGAGAATCACTCAAGTTGTTGCAACTGCAGTTATCTTAGGCATGCTCTGGTGGCAATCTGGTGGTGGTAGTCCTAAACATATGCAAGAACAGGTATTTGACATATATACATAGTATAATTTTCCGACAAATGGTCTTCAACTGACCATCCTTCAGTGTATGGTTCTAAAGAAGCTAACTGAAACGTTTACGAAACCTTTATAATAATGTACTAGTAGCACATTTACAACCAATTCTCATATCAGTGGAACTTCATTGCAGGCGGGGCTGCTGTTCTTTATCGCGGTGTTCTGGGGCTTTTTTCCAGTATTCACAGCAATCTTCACATTTCCACAAGAAAGGGCAATGCTGGACAAAGAAAGATCTGCTGATATGTACAGATTAAGCGCATATTTTTTGGCGCGAACCACCAGTGACATTCCCTTGGATCTTATACTGCCAGTACTCTTTATCTTAGTAGTATATTTCATGGCAGGCTTGAAACATGATGTTTGTGCCTTTTTCCTAACCGTCCTCACGACTTTCCTCTGCATCGTAGCAGCTCAGGTATTCCATTTTCTTCAATTCCCACGGAACGTTTAACTCCCTTGCATTGGTAACTTCAGTAACAATCGTCTATTAATCGTCACTTAATTCATTGTTTCCAGGGATTAGGACTAGCAATAGGGGCTACACTAATGGATTTAAAGAAGGCAACAACTTTGGCATCTGTAACAGTAATGACATTCATGTTAGCTGGTGGATATTTCGTAAAGGTAACAATTTATTCGTAGTATTAGCTTTATTCTTGTATTTTCTTGCTTTTGATATCTGTTTTCAGATATCGCGTTATTTTGTTGTTGTTGTTCCTTGTCTGGATGTTATGTACTGCTTTCCTTATCCGTTGTCATTTTTTTTCAACTGTCATATTCCCTTCTTTAACAACTACTTTGATTGCTGCACTTGAATAGAGTAGGGGCGGAGCCAAGTATCTGAACCCCTTTTGACGGAAAATTACACTGTTTATACATGGTTAAAATTATATTTGATGTATATATAGTAGATGTTGAACCCCCTTCAACTTTTAGTGTGTTTACTTCTTCATATTTTGAAACAATAAAAATCCTGGCTCCGCCACTGGAGCTGAGGGTCTTTTGGAAACAACCTCTATACCTCCACGAGGTGGGGATAAGGATTAAGGCCTACTTACATCCTACTCTCCCCAGACATGGGATTACACCGAGTATGTTGTCATAAAAGTATTATATGCACATTCATGGTTAGATATGTTTACCTGGTTTGCTCGATAGAAGTTAAGGCATCGAGTGTTGGTCAAGTCTCATCTCAGAATCAAGACGCGACAAAAGCATTCTCCTCTTTTTCCCTGCCTTCATATCAGTCCAATTTCTGATACATGATGTTGAATTGATCTGCAGGAAGTACCGGTATTCATATCATGGCTAAGATACTTATCGTATAACTATCAAACGTACAAACTCCTACTAAAAGTTCAATACAAGGAGAAAAATGACTGGGTGGATGGGATCAAAGTAGGCAATGGTGTAAGGGAAGTAAGTACATTACTAGCTATGGTGTTTGGCTATCGGCTTCTAGCATACATATCTTTACGGAGAATGAAGCTTCACTCAGGGGCTTAGATGAACGATGATGAAAACGAAGGTTCAATTTCAAGAAGAATAAAGAACTAGTACTATTTGCAGCTTACACTACTGAATACTGATTGTTGTTATAAAGATAAGAGACTCTGTAACAGCTGATATAAGTTGCAGCTAGCACAAGGAAAGAAGAGTTGATTGTAAATTTTTAATGTATTAGAAACTTAAGAAGTAGAAATGAAGTGTATGTAAAATGTAGCTTGAGAATTTTTGGTTTCAATTGTAGCTTTTCATGTTTGTAACAAGTTTATCAAGTACAAACTGAGATCCATGAGGTTACTGTTAGAGTGGATTAGAGTCTCACATCGGTTTGAAGAATGGATTGGTGACGCCCTTTATTTATATGGGCTTGGGAAATCCTCCCGTCACAAGCTAGTTTCTGAGATTGAGTTAGACTCAAGTGTCATTTCTTTACAGTTACGAACCTGAATTAGTTGCAGTTAAAGTAGACCTGAGTGCCATATCTTTACTGTTGCAGAATAAATTAGTTGCACATTAATGCATCAGAGAGACTGTATGATACTAGAATTTATACTCAGCATTAGAGTGGATTACCAATAGAGTAGATCAGAGTCTGAGGAATGGATTGGCAATTTGTTTATATGGACTCGGGAATTCCCCCCGCCACAAGCTAGTTTCTGAGACTGAGTTAGACCCAAGTATCATATCTTCACAATCACGAACCTGAATTAGTTGCAGTTAAAGTAGACCAGAGTGAATAGATGTGCCACACAATTTTTTTACGAGCAAGTAAGCAACCCAAATTTCACCAAAGAAGTGTAGCTCCATAACATCTATGTAATTATAAGTAGTTCTTTTATCCATAATGGACATAATATATGCAAAGGCAGAATACACAAGTTAACTCTCAGACCTTGAAGCCAAAATCCTGTGACATAAATATAATACAACCAAAAACAGATTAAACCCAAGTAACAGAATAAGTTTTGAGTACAACTGGTTCATCTTGCATTAATGTGCTGCTCATATAATGACTAATTCATATGCTGCTGAAAATCTATAGTTAAGTTACAACAATAAAACTAATGCATAAAGTTACAACGATCGAACAAGTTAATGTACTATAAAACCTTTAAAATCTAATAGAAGCCACACAATGTTATAGGCTTCTTCAGGTACTCTGCTCAAGTCAATATGAGCACATATTTTACTCGTCCATCTTTTTCTTCCTCCGAATACTTACAGCAAGAAACTCTGTTGAGGGAGATAAGTAATGTGCTTGAGCCATTTATGATCTGCTGTGGAGTCTAGCATCTTTAAGAGACTGCTCAATTCATTTCCAAGATAAGCTGTTGAAACTCTCTCCTTATAAAACTGCAGAAAACGTATGTTCAGCTAAAGTCACTTTCTTGTGGATAGCTCTGGGGTCATGCAGAAGCATGACACTTTACTATATACACCAAAGAACAAGCCATGGTGATTGAACAAAAATGGTAGAAGGATCCCTGTTAGTTGCAACTTAGATGACCTAGCAGTTATGCCACTTCAAAGAACAGAACCTCACAGCTCCCTATTTTTACAATCCGGTCAACCGTTCTAGTTTATTAATGCAGCCATCTGGTGATAATTCATGGCCCTACTTTGCACTTATGTACACTTCTTTTATGAGCCTAAGATGAATCTGATACCAGTAAAACCAGGGCCAAAACTGGCACCACCATTGTTAGATCTTGGCAAGCAGCAGTCACACTGAGTATTTGGTCTTCCAAAAGAGATAAAGAGTCTGGAGGTTGATCAACTGGAAGCTTCAAGCTTACCTTCTAGTGGTCCACACTACCAACTATTAAAAATGTCTGGTGTCCACAACCTCAGCGACGCTTTGATCTCCTGCGTTTACCAAGAAGTTTCAGCATGTTATCGGTGACATCAGGAGGAGATTTATCATCTTCATCATGATTCTTTTCAGATGTTTGAGTTAACCATGCTAGTGCCTCTATTGCAGCATCCTTTTCTGCAAGGGCTTTGTTTCTCTTTGGTTTACCTACAAATTGCATTCCCTTGAACTCTGCAAGTGCCCTAAATTCATTTGTTTTTAGATGCTTTGTTTTGTACTTGGGAGGGGAGTGACTGGCCCTCATAAGTAGGGTTTGCAACAAACTCTTTGGGTTTGTCCCGTCCCTTGTAAATCTATCAGTGTCAGAATCTTTAGGCTTCTTGTTTTCACGACCAAACACAAACCTGCCCTCAGACTGATCTCCTGAAACCAGTTCCTGAACAGCAAGCATAAGGTATTTGCCTTCCTTGTGGATGTCTACCTCAGGATCTTGAAGCTGCATCATCCAAAAACCAGTGCAACTCTTTTTATTTTTTGATAAATCATCCAAAAACCAGTAAATTAACAAATAAATAGGAAATTATTCAAAATAAATTAACAACCAAAGAAGGACAAAACATAACTTAATATGATAAGATGTTCTGTCTTCAAGGCAAAAATTCAAAACTCCAGGACTGTTATTTAAAGAAAACCATGGGATTATCACATACTGAACCTTAAGGGGTTGTTTGGTAGGATGTCTTGGGAGAAAATAATACATGTTTAGTCATGGTATTATTTAGTCAAGGGCCAATTTTCTGGAGATCGGCCCAATAATTCAAATGGATAAGCACTTGAGCTTTTCTCATTCTTACATCAGTTCTGTTCACTTTCTTCACAAATTATCTGGGTTGACCGTTTTCCTTCATGCTATCCAACTACCCCCTCCCCCCACCCCC
>NW_006239026.1:203363-217540 GCF_000226075.1 Solanum tuberosum | reverse complement strand
CACCACCACAAAACAAAAGAAACAAAAAAAAAAAAACTAAGATAACCTTCAAAATGAATAAACAGATAACTAACTAATAACAAAACCTAAAACTTAAAATTCCTTTACACAAATTGGTCTAAAATATCAAACAAATTATTGGGCCAATCTCCAGAAAGCAGTAGTTACAGTAAGACCTCGAATTGAGAGTACTTCCGGCATTTGTTTGTAGTAGGCAAAGATGTACTTTCAATTGGTGAGATATAAACTTCCCTTGAGGTTATGTAGAGCTAGTTTCTTTTGATTAAGATCATGTTAGCTTCTCTGAAACATTGAACAGTTATTTAAAGATGAAACTTAATGTATCAACTTAGTTTTCTTATCTTTTTGCTCATTAGAGTTCCACTATCTTAAAGGTAAAGAAGAGAATTTACCTAAATACCATGCTTAAAGTAGTTAAGTGCACTTGTCCGTTTGCTGTTTAGTTAGCAGAAATAAAATGGTTCATAACTAGGAGTAGCATGCATTGAGAAGGAAACAAGATCCTGGAAAATTCACCTTCTTTTGCAAAAGTATATCGAGCTCCTCTTTGAGCTTTATGTAGCAATCCGCCAGAGTAGGATCCATGAAGAACTCTATGTATCCACCCAACATCTTTAAATGCCCAGCCTGAAGAAAAAATAATCACAAGATTTAGGAACTCACAGCTGTTAACAGCTTCAAGGATGTGAATCGGTAAGCATCTAGGCAGAGAAAAGTTACCATATCTCCACAGTCTAGAGCACTACCAAATAGGATCACAATCGAATCAGATACTCCAGTAGAATCCCGTATGAAGACTGTATTGACCTTAACTTTTTCACCGAACACCAGCCAAGGGTATGGAATCGTTTGATAGCGAGCATTGACTGAATTCTGAAGACACAATTGAGATGTTACACATCTTCAGCAATATGAAAACCATAACAATTGAAATATACATGTGCAAGTAACACAACAATTCAACTGCTGAGGTGCAAGTCCACCCTCCTACTGGAAAGAGATTGTCCAAGAAATTTGTATTGCGTAAATATCATGTTACGGCAATGAACTTATGTAGTTTTTTTTTGTTGATGACAACCAGGCTGAGAACGATCATCTATGGCACCATGACCCGGAAGGGCATGGAGGCTATTCATCATACTCTGGTCTCATGGCCATGGTTCATCCACCAGACTAGATTTCCTGTCTCCTTAGAACTGAAGAATACATTGGTACGAGCCTATAAAACAGATCCTGTTCAACTATGTTGCTCGGACTCTTCAAAAATGCCGACGGATCCTCCAAAAGTAGTCTGTTTTTTAGGATCCGACACGGGTACACCAACATTTCGGAGAGTCCAAGCAACACAGCCGGGCAACATAGACACTAGACAGCAACCATGGCTACCATTGTAGAACAGCAACAGATCAAATGCTTGGGCACAGGAAAATGGGAGAATAAGAGCTTTTGTGAGAGTCGAAAATTGAGGATATGCAGATCTCTTTTAATTCTGGGGAGAATTCATGAAATGAGACAGCAGATATGTAAACAAATTCGGCAACCTAAACAAGAAAAGCAAAAACCAAAACTTCGAATTTCCAAACAGGTCCAGATGCATCATTGCAAGGGATATATGCTTTCCTCTTCAGAATTTAAAACATTTTCCGGATATTATTTCCCCTATCGTTTTATTTTCTTTCTCCATTTTATGAGATTATCTTGTATTGAAGGTGACACCAAGATGAGAGAAAATTTGTTGGATTGATGTCCAATCAATTAAAAATTTGGAATTTTTTTTATTTGTGCAAGGAGCTTCCACCCCACATAGATTAAATGGCTCCAACAAAAAGGAAAAGAGCAGAAACAAACACTGTCACTAACTTCATAATCTAATAACTTCCAAAGAACTGTTCATTGAACTTACTGCATAAAGAAAGACTTGTCCATCATCCATAGTCTTGAAGGACATTGATGTCTCTCTGTTCTGCACATGGACATGATAACTCATATGAATATATATACAATTGGACTGAAATAAATTCATGAAACTAGATCAGAACTGTAGAATCATTGCATACCACCACTGATGAAATTCCAGGATACAATCCAGAACATATGACAGCACGAACCAAAGACTGATTGTAACTTAGCTTATTGTTAATTGCAGTATCAGCATCAAGCAACCCAGCATCTTTCAAGATGAAGATAAATTGCTTTCTAAGAGAATGGATAGCTTGAAGAGTCTGGGCAGAGAGGAAATTCCTCCAGCAATATTCGTAGGCAGAACCTTCCCTTTCAGCATCTTTCCATCCTTCATATGCACGGACAAGTGCCATATGGTCACTATAGTCCTTGGCTGAGAATCTGGACTTTGCTGTCCCCGCTAACTGCAAAATGGGAGTTGATCAATATTGGTGAATAAGATTTAGTAGACAAAACAATATTATCTAGTGCAGTGCTACATTGTGCTGGCTGCTTGCTAGACTTAAAAATGAGGAGATGAATCAGATGGGAATATGCCAAGTTAGTATGATCTTAAAATGTCCTGAACCTTGCATAAGGCCATCCATCACAGGGGAAAATGAAGTTGACAGGTCTACCGAATTAATTATGTGGTGTATACTGGCAGGTATTTAAGAGATACATGCACTGCAAAGTTTCTCTATTCAGTACAAGAATAGAGAAGATATCAAATTTCTTTCTACAAAAATTTTTTTGTCCATAACCCAGTGTTATGTTAATGCGAGATTTGGATGTTAATAAACTTTTTACGTATTTAGCAAAAGAACAGAAAACCAAAAAGGTTTTTGATCGACCCTAGTTTCCTTTGTTTTCCTCTATGAATAGGGGAGAGTAACCTTTTATTCTAAAAAGTTCCCATCTTGATCAGGCATAATACATGCATTTCTATCTGTCTTCTTATTCCTTCTTCCTTTAAATATTTTGTGTTCATCTGGGAAAAGCCACATCAATGTCTAACTGCTAAATAAGAAATACACCCTGGAATATATCATATAGAACTCCTTCAACCTAAAACTCCTTCAACTTCTCAAAAAATGCACTTCAAGTGGCAAAAGTTAAATTATTTATAACATTCTTCTTTCAAGATAACTTCCTCTTAAAACTGTGGGTTGTTTAAATTGGCAAAGTGGTACAACTATCCATTGAGCAAACATGGAAAGAAGTAGGGATGCACAATTTTGAAGTGATGGAACATTAAGGACATGAAACTAAAAAAAGAAAAGAATGTATAACAAAGCGAAAGTAGAAATAATACCAACTAGTAGTATATGAAATTAAAAGGAGGCGAGGCTAGTGGTGCAAATTGCTTTCTACTTACATCTTTTTTATCTTGAGGCAACAGAAATGGATCCCGTACACTAAGACCAGCCACAATAGTCAAAACAGGATCAAAGCAACGGAAAATAGTACCCATAATGAGCATTTTCCCAAGCTTGGGATCCACAGGGAGAATTGCTAAAAATTTGCCTGGTTGTAAAGAAATGACGAAGATATAACTTATAAACCTCAGAATAAAGGTCATAAATATAACTAGTAAAAAAAACATCATAGAAGCAATACAAATTTTCATGAAACAGATTATTTTTCTCCTCAAAAGAATACATACCTAGATGTGTAAGATTCTCATTTTCATCTAATGCACCAATCATCTTCAAAAACTGAATAGCATTTTGCACCTGCGGTATATGGACATTACAATTTCAATCATACTTGGAAACTAAGAAGCAACCCTCTAATCTAAATGGCATGTGTATAGCATCATAAGAACTTGATCCAGAAAAGAGCATAAGAAACATAGAATAAGCATCAAGAGAGGAAGCACTTACAGCCAATGATTCTGGAGGCTGAAGCGCAGACGAAAGGAATTCAGCAATACTTCCAACCTGCAAACTCTTTATTTGCAAGCAAAGAGAATTCAAAGGAGTTCTCAGGAGTTCAGGTAGTTGGTATTCAGCAAAAGCTTCATACACACATCGTGGATACAAGTGGTAGCACTCGCCTGGTTGGACACGGCCAGCCCTACCCCTTCTCTGCAACATGAGAGATATGGCAGATCATAAACAAACAAGGACAAGAACATCCAACATAACATCAAAATCTGACTCAAAGATAACAGTGAAAAGAATTCACATTTTTATCATCAGAATTCAGATATTCAAAATAAATTGAAGTATTGAACAGATGTTACTGCAAGGCAATGCACAACCTAGTATTTTGAACAGATTCGCATTTCACATGTCTTATCAGCTACAATCATCCAAAAACAAAATGTTATTGTTTTTTTTTTTTTGATCGGGTAATGTTATCATGTTTTTTAAGTAACATCTAAGCACAGAACTTTTTCATATTATTTATGAGGGGGAGAAATTGTTCATTCTCTGTAGAATTTTGTGTGAAAAGACGGGAAAGGAAAATCGAATTACAAACGGAAAGTTTAGGCTGAATAAAAAAGGTGCTGTTTATTCAAGGAACTTACTTGTCGTGCAGAAGCTTGTGAAATCCATGAAGGTAATAAGCACGGAGTATTATTTAGAGCATCATAAGTCGTCTCCTTCGCTTTTCCACAGTCCACCACAAAGACCACATCATTTATAGTAATACTTGCCTCGGCCATATTTGTTGCAAGTACTATTTTACGTACATTCTGAGGTGGCTTTTCAAATATGAGTTTCTGCAGATTACAATTTAAGTTTGTCAAAACATTAAACGGACAAGGAAAGGGAAGTACACTTCTAGAAATAATACATCTGAACTGATAGTATAAATGTTTTACTCAGACTCTGAAAAAATGTTGCCGCACCTGTGTCGGATCCTCCAAAAATGCACTACTTTTGGAGGATCCGACATGCACCGGTGACATTTTTGAAGAGTCTAAGCAACATAACAATCAAAGAAAAGTGAAAACAACTGCAAAACCCGAAGAGGCATCAAAATAAGGAGAGAGCATTATTACCTGCTCAGAGGTAGCCATAGAACCATGACAAGTGAGCACCAACACTCTATTTGGGTCACCCAAGAGAGGATGTGCTTTAAGTTTATCTCTTAAACAACTAATATCTTCCCAACCAGTCATAAATACTAGTACAGCGCCTGGACGTTCTTTCCGACATATATGGCACAAAACTGCCTCAATAAGATTGAATCCAATACAATCAGGAGCCCAGCATGCTAGTGAATCACGTGCCCTTGGACTATAATTCTCGAAGTTTGATTTTTCTACAGCATCCTGCCATATAGAAGTACATCATTCATACAAGATTAGTACTGTATCTTCTCTTGCAGTACCGGCAATCTGACAATTTCTTTCTACAACATCTAACCAACAAGAATAAAACTACTTAATAAAGAAAGAACAAGATGGGAGGAAAATTTGAGATAATACCAACAATGAGTAGTTCTCTCTCTTGGGAAATGTGTCTAACACTCAGTAATTTATTCTCTCACCGGAACTAACTCCGACAACCCCTTTTCCCAGTGAAAGTTTACGCATTTCTCGATGATTTATGGAGAGGAAAACTTTATTTCCTTCTTCTATATATAAAGTAATAAATTATATTAACCAGGCAAAATATTCGCCTGTATAGAAGAAGTATACCTAGAAATACAAAAATTATACAAACAGAAAATCTTTCTTTCGGGGATAAGTCTTTTGAGATAGTAAATATCTGTGAGAACAATACCAAATAGTTTATGCAGATGGAATGGCAAGTCCTTTTTGAAAGGTGACATAAAAGAAAAGTATGTTAAAGTGGCACATAATTACACAAAAAGGAGTACTCACTCCTTTTAAATCAAGATTCTATGCATGGAAATTAAGTTGCTTAGATCTCAAATACAAATTGTTTTTTGAATCTCCAATAACTTGAACCTATCTTTCCCAACAGGTTATGAATAGGCAACCCTATAATGCAGTATTGGACTGAATTAATAATGCCTTGACATTATGATATCAGGAATACCTAATGCCTTGACATATAAATCACTACTAACACACATGACTGACAGAAATTTCTTGAAAATGAAAAACATTATGCATCTAGTTACTAGTCAAACTGCACTATTGCTTCTCCCTCTTCTCATTACCTTCTAGGGAAAAGGAAAAAATACACCCTCAGATGCTTGTTCTGCTAAAACTTCGAAGATCTCAACTTAAATTAATCATTTGGGGGGAAAACGGATGTGAAATAGGAGCTTTTTCCAGCAGATGAAGCAATCAACTGCCTCTCCATATATGCAGGCACCAAGAAAAGACTTACAAATTTTGTTTGGTAAAATCCAAAAGACTCTCTTCTAACCAGAATCCAGAAGATGGATTCTCTATCCATATTAATAAGGGAGAGCTCGTCCACTCTATATTGCCTCTTAGCTGAAAGCATTGCAGATTGAATGGGTACAGAAATCATGCAGAACAGGGAGCAAAGTCAATTTTGTGAAATTACGTTTTACAGTTATGTTTTAACGGTCTAGGAAAGGGGCATTAGCTTCCCTCATGGCCTTCACATGTTAGCATATGAAGAACATGTAACTAACATCTCTTATTCTATCATATTGTTTGATGATCTATGAGGAACACCTGATTCAATACAATAAACAAGCTCAAACTTCAGTTGAATCACTGTCTTCATTTCCAAATTTCGAGATAAAGAAAAGACTATTTTTTGTCTCCCTATTAGATGTTAATAGCTAGAGAGGGACCTCAAAAGAAAATGAAAAGACAATCAGAAAACAAGCACCAGAAAAAAAACATAGAGCGAAGTTGTAAAAAGTATTATGAAGGAAGCAGAAAATCTAACAGAAATGGACTAAAGAAGACAATGCATAACTAGCAAATACGAAAGTTCCTCAGTTCATGTATACAGAACACAATAGCAGACAGAATAACAACCTCAACAAGAGCAGTTATCTGATTTTTCTTTTTGCGGGGTGCTAACTGTTTTTGTGTTTTCCACATCTTCTCCTGGCCATAATCATCAATTTGGTTGAATGAAGTCAACTTATATCCCGTAATTTCCAGCACATCTTCCAGAAAATTTTCTCTTACAGGATATGTGAAGCCCTACATCATACAAAATGCCGAAAAGTTAACATAATATGTCAAATAAGCCAGCAAAGCTCAACAGCCTAAAACCCGGTTTAACAAAAACAATACAGAAAGATAAAAATTATTCTGGAATGAAAAGTCGACATGTTATGAACTTAATTGATGCTAGTAAATTTTACATAACAAAACAAAAATGAACAAGAAATCTCAAGTGAAGTAAGAATTATATAAATAGACAAACATTTTGCATATATGCTCCTATCTAAAGGCAGAAAACTGGAAAGCTTATTCTTTTCAAATCTACATCAAGAAATTCCAAACATCGAATATATAGGGGAATCATATAGTACTGGGCAGAGTAAAAAGGACTATTATCATCGAAACTAGTACACAAACACCAACAACATGTATAAACTCTAACTGACTGGTGATCCAAGTTGCAGCTTACTGGGATGTGAATCATAGGCGCTCCTCCAAAGTAACTGGAAAATAATTCAGCATTAAGAGTAGCACTCATCAAAATCAATCTCAAATCTGGGCGTCGTGGAAGAAGATCCTTCAACACGATCAACAGGAAATCTGACAAAGAATGAGAAGCAAATTATCAATGCAGCTTTCATAAGAAAACCAAAACCAGAGACCTAAGTTGCCAATTCAGCTACCTTCATTCATGCCACGCTCATGAATTTCATCAACAAAAACATGGGTTATACCATCAAGATTGCGGTCACTGAGAAGACGACGAAGCAAAATACCACTCGTACAAAATAGCAAATGTGTATTTTTTCCTTTCACCCCTTCTAATCGTACTTTATAACCAACCTACCAAAAATACTCTGTGAAGAACAGCAACTAACATAAAGAAGCTTCCAAATTTAACTGTAACAAATAAAATTTCAACTTTTATGACTGTCTTGTCAGTGTTGTCAAAGGCGCGCTTAAGCCCTAAAGCGAGGCTCAAAACATGTCGAGCGGTTCGCCTCGCTTTATGTGCGCTTCAGTGTCGTAATTAAGGTTCTAAGAAATATTTTTTTGTGTCAATGAGCCTCTTCTGAAGAGGTGATACTAAACAGTTGATATTTCATTTTATCTTAATCATTTTTCAATTTCTTTGTTCATATATTTGTCATTCATGCTTATAATTATTAGTCTTGGACTAAACATATATATTTGTATTTTTTCTCCCTTTGCGCCTTTTTTCATTAAAGCCCACACTTTAGTTGCGCTTTGCGCTTAAAGCTCCAACAGACCTTAGAGCTTTTTTGCGCTTTTCACCTTTGATAACACTGAGTCTCATCCAGTGAAAGCTTGACCAAAAGCCCGTAAAAAAAAAGGATTCAGAGCAGAGAAGAATAGTAGCATACTGAGTCACCAAGAGGTTCTCCCCTTTCTGTAGCCACTCTTTCTGCAACAGCCAAAGCAGATATTCTTCGAGGTTGCGTACAAATTATGCTACAAAATGCTCCACGGCCAGATTCTATCTCTGACTCTAGAATGTACTGCGGCAGTTGAGTGGTCTTACCACATCCTGTCTCGCCAGAAATTACTACCACCTGTTGTAATAATCAAAAAGACTTTAAGTTGACATAAAACAAGTTAACACATTACAACCAATTTTCAGTTCCTTGCGTTTCTACTCTGCAATTCACAAACATCAAGAAGCATCACATGTCCAATAGTTATAAAACTGTGTTTTCTTCTCTATTTATCCCAATGCTAAAATAGGTTTATGCACTACGAATATGTCCTAGTCTGCTCCCTGGACATCCTCCAAATAAAAGAGAATTCAAACCAGTTAATGTGATCATTAAAACGTTACCAGTCTATAAGCACAATCACTAGATTATTAAGGGACTTGAGTTTCTTGACTGTGCAAATAGGAGAGCAAAAACTTAGATGCATTTTAAAAGATCAGTAGTTCAAGAATACCAAAAATGACTAGCAATTTGCAAGAAAACCTTCCAGCACAACCACATCTTTCATGATAAAGGTTCAGTGTCAAATTAAAAGAATAAAGGGCATTGACTTGGGCTACATCAGTCATATGCAATCACCATGCATGCTTCGATTTCACAGAGAAAGAATAATAAGTTTATCAAAGTAAGACCTGATTACGTGCAATTGCTTGGAGCAGCCTTTCTTTTTCCTTAAATGCAGGAAGAGATTTCCGGAATTCTAGCACTTTGTTGCCATCAGGAGATTCCTGCGAGAAATAAATCCAACGAGCATTTATATACATTGAATATGTATCCAACAAAAGTTTGTTGATGCTGATATTGAAGAAGGGAAAAAATAATTCACCTCAGGACAATAGAATGCTAATTATTGCAGGCCATATGGAGATTTGTTAAAACCATATTGAGCATGAATTTTTTTGTGAAAGGTAAAGTAACTTTATAAAATAGAACAGCCCATATTTGTACAATGTAGTAAAAGAACAAACAACAAAGTGTGCCCCGTCTAATCTTGTTTCTTTTTGAGAAAGGTAACATTCGTTTGTATTGACTAAAACCAGTACTGCCCCGTCTAATCTTGTAGGGATTGTAATGTTTGTAGAACTATTTTAACTCCATTTACATGTTCCATCCTACATCATAAGCAAAACAAAAACATACAATTAGACTCTTATCTTGTTGGAGCTCGCAGAATTTTCAAAACATCACTCATTTCTTTCCATCCAGACAACCCACCAAATGCATGCAGGTATAGTATTTCACCACAGTAACTTCCTATAGTGTGGTCTGTACCAATCCTGGGGCATCGGCATCTGCATCTGCATCTCCTCTTCACATGCCCAAACCATCTCACCTTCCACATCTTGTCCACTACGAGGCCCCTCCTACCTTGTCCCGGATATCTTCATTCCTAATCTTATCTCTCCTAGCATACCTACAAATCCACAACAACATCCTCATTTCCAGAACTTTCATGCAACTCTCATCTTCTGAACAGGAGAGTTCTTAACAGAGATATTAAATATGTGGAAAATGAATCCAACACACTAATAATTAGAACCGATCTTCCTTCCTGAGAAAATATTGGTAGATATTGTTTCTTTCACCTGGCTAAACTTTTTCATATTTCTCCAACACTACTTCCCAGATGTTATAAAGTTTTGTGCTTGGGTCCCAATGACCATCCAAGATAATTAGTTGGTAAAACACTTGACATCCTAGGTAGCAGTCAGAAAGCAGCAATTAGGAACTTTATTAACTGGATATAAGTAACTTTTCAAGCCAAGAGACAGCTTCAGAAACTACTAGAATCACCCTCACATGTTTTGGTTGATCAACCTCAGCATGACACATCACCAAAGTAGCATTTGCTTACAACAGGTGAAAGATCTATAGAATATTATGGGTGATGTTATGAACACTGAAACCATCAATCCAGTCATTCCTCTATGCTACAGACAACATACAACTGGAGCACTCCATCACCAGTAAAAATAGGAAAGGAAAAATACGGTTTTGTTGTCATAGACCCCTTTGAGCAGCAAAGAAGCCCACTGGTGGCCCATTAACTAGGACAGAATATTTAACAGTGCTTCTGCAAAAAGAGTATCAAACTGACCCATTTCCTACCAGATCCCATATTCTTGAGCAAGTTGATTGAGAACTTCCAATTAACATGATCATAAGACTTCTTAATGTTAAGATTACATACTCTTCTAACTCCTTAAGATGTTTCCAAGAGGTTGCTAGAGTGAGCCAACATCCTTTATCTTTAAATTTGAGGTTCGGAACATAGAATGCAAAATGCATTTGAAACGAGTAATGTTTTCCACATAATAAAAGGAAAATACAATAAAAATAGAAACACGGAAAGATACCTGCCAACCCCTCTGCATATTACGCATGCGTAAGCTCCGCCTCTGAAGAACCTTCTCCATGACAGAGCCATCTAAGAATGAGTCTGGATTTTCATCCATATTAGCATCTGTAACTATATCAGAGGACTTAGTAACATCTAAAATGTTTTCATCTTTTCCACTACTGAGTTGTGTTCTATCAATATGTTCCTGAAGCAAACCTTCTACTCTCCTTTGCAGACTTAGTGGGATTACTACCTGCGTCAATGCAATAAAAAATTCAACTTCTGCTTTCTAAACTCAAGAGCAAATCAAGAATGTTGAACAGCACGAAATTTTGCAAGGACATACTCAGATAACTACATCTCAATGTCATTTCTACGTTGTTTTATATTTAATTTACTCTTTTGATTAACACAAATTTAAAACCAAATCCAAATGTCAACTTAAAAGTTTGTTTCTCCAATTGTTACTCTACATATAGATATTAAGCCCTCATCGACATGTAACAATAGAAGGAAATAATTGTACAATTTAGGAGATAACTCTTACCTCTCTTTGAGGCCGCTTATCATCAAGATCAGGTCTGTAATTTGGAAGAGGAACCTTGCTCACCACTACAACTTTCCCATAAATTTCACTGCAAGATGCAAAAAGAAAGAGTAAATAAAGCACGAAAACAAGATAACAAAAAGCGTGACAAGAAATCATCAACAACATTCTTCCATACCTATAGAGACCCATCCTTTTAGCAAGGTTGGATATCTGTTCATGGTCTCTTCTATCCCGTTTATCTCTGGATACAATTTCCTGATCCTTCTCATTGCGCAACAGCAGGCTAAGTTTCCATTTCCACTCATCTACATTGGCCACTGATGACGAAGCCTGTCATTGAACTCTCAAAGTCTCCAAGTAAGCTCTAACTGATAAATCTTTCATACAAGATATAATTTGCGCAGAAATTTTATTTATTTTTTATGAAGGAATTATACATATGAATTTATTAAAGAAGAAAAAAACGAAACACACACACGATAAAGACAAATAGATCAACATTCTTCTTTCCTTACATTTTCTTGGCTTTTCAATTGAGTTACAATAAACAAAAAACAAATGGCCGTTGACCATTGACAACAAGACCCACCATCAAGCCCTTCAACAGCCACATAATTTCTTAAATTGAAGTCCATGTACGCATTTCAAGTCAACTCACCCTACTCTTTTCCATGATTTTTTGTAGCATTAAATAGGCAAATATGCATACCAATTGCCAACTGTCATGCATATTGTTTTTAGAAGAACATAAAATAAAAGGATATACTATCTCCATGCAAGTAAAAGAAACACCCAGAGACTAAACTTCAAAAGTAAAACAATACAATGTTTGATTGGCTGCAAAAGAAACAATATCTAGTAAGCAAAGCAGAGTTTGGTTGGTGGAATTAAATAACACATGATTAAATTGAATATTGATGGCAGTGTCAAGACTCAAGTTGGAGAAGCTGCTTTTGGAGGAATTTTTAGAGATGATCAGAGAAAGTAAATGCGGGTACTCAGGTTAGATAAAGCCTACAACAAGCCTAACTTTAAAGCATGGAGCATCAAACAAGGACTAAAATTAGCAGAACAACTAGGATATAAAGAGCTGGAAGTAGAAACAAATTGCCTAGTTGTTGTCAACCTTCTTTTCTTTTTTTTTGATAAAGTAATAAATTTCATTAGGGAAGGGCAAAAGCTTGCCCGTATACAAGAAGTATACCAAAAGTAGAAAACCTTAAAAGAGGACATGGTATTCTACAAATAACACCCACTCATCTATACATGTAAAAATCCTAAGGGTACACCAAAAAGAAATAAGGGAAAATAGGCTATTCCTCAAGTATACAAAATCTTTCTGTACTCCCTCAAGAGCTCTTTCATTCCTCTCACTGACTCGCCATATGATCAACAAAAGTGGAGCTTATCAAAGAAGACATGCAGTGTCACTCTCATAGGGCTATAATTGAAAATTGTAAGTATTTGTTGGAAGCAATTAAGACCACTACCAATCTATTTGGTGGGAGGCAAACTATTATGCAGACTTTCTGGCAGATGAAGGCCACAAGCACGAAACAAATCTGATAATCCGGGGAAATGCACTAAAGAAATAGAGTTTCTTCTCCTAGCAAATTTCAGCCTTGTGGCTTATGAAAGATTTAAGAGTTCTATTCAGTAGATGCAAGGTTGCGTACACACCACCTCCCCACCCTCCCTAGACCTCACTTGTGGGATTACACTGGGTATGTTGTTGTATTTAGTCTTTCCAATGTACCCAAAAAAAAGTTAATAATGCATACATTAAGGTGATGTGCTTCTCATGGACGATGGCTCGAAAGGCATATTTAATATAGGATAACTTGCAAAAAAAAGGATTCCTGTTGTGTTCTAGATGTTTCTTATGTGGTGTCAAGCCAGAGAGTGCGAACAATCTTTTCTGTATTGTCAAATCAAATCATTAGGCAACTGTTCCTCATGGGTGGGCTCATCATGCATTAAAACACCGGAGAGATCTATTGAAGAGCTTTTTATTAAGGAAAGGGATAGCAGCAAATGAAATGGTGGCACACTATTCCTGCATATCTATGGTGGATTGTTTGGAGGGGGAAAAGGCTAGATGCTATGAAGAAAAAACTTCCATCTAAAATATCAAATGAACAGTTAACTTTTGTTCTATTTTTGGTGTAAACAGAACATTGTTGTTGTTTTTTATCAAGTAAACAAATTTCCATCATAAAGCATGGCCAAAAATCTAGCTGTATACAAGGTGTAAACAGAACATTGTTGGTGATGCTAACGCAGTGATAGATCTGATAGAATCTCTTTAAGAATAGAAGGAATACTTTTGATTTCTGATATGTAAATACCTTTGAAAACACTTCTTTGGTGCTATGTTAATAATACACTTATCATTTCTCAAAAAAAAAAAATGTAACAAAAGATGCATCAAAAAGTTAAAGAGTAACCAGAAATTAGCCAAAAACTTTTCTTTTATGAAGTTAATATCATTAATAAGATATCAAGAAAATGTATAGTTACAAAAGAGGTTAAAAAGGTTAGCTTGAGTACAAGAGTGTCTGCTAAGATCAGAGAGCTAACAAAAGCCAAAAAACTGTCAACATTATTCTAAGAGGTCAGAAAATTCCAACTGAAACGATCCTTGTACATGCTGACCAGTCAAGTGGTTTCTCTAAAGTAAAGGACAACTTAAAAAGAGAGAGCATGTTATTTACCCACCAGGTAATCTCCTGTAACCGTTGACACTAC
>NW_006239026.1:184504-203109 GCF_000226075.1 Solanum tuberosum | reverse complement strand
GTTGACCCTACCCCCCCCCCCCCACCCTTCCCCAATCACATCTCAAACAGAAAATGAAAATTCAGAATTTTCAAGACAACTACACTGTAAATGTTCCATCCATACTAACTAAAGGATTCAAAACTGAAAATAACTCAAAGCTGCTAGCTTTGAGTAAGAACTGAAGCTAAAACTATTTTTTCTGATCTCCTTTCCAGTACTCCTAAGCTGCTTCGGCCGACCCAGAAAAAAAGGACTTTTAGGGAAGAAATAGTATTAGAACAATGTTGATTCATTCAATTATCCAAATTACAAATAGCATTTTAAAAGATCAAATTTTTGAGTTAATGGTGGAAAACACAACTAAATTATCATTATTTAACTATCCAATAGCAGCCCAATGTTGAAAAAAAAGACTTCTTTTGAAGAAATAGTATTAAAACAATGTTAATTCCCGTTTCAATTTTCCGAATTACAAAAAGCATTTTAAAACATTAAACATCTTAATCCATGTATGGCATTTAATTTCCAAAGTTAAAGTCAAAATGAATTCAAACTAATATAATAACATAACCAAACATAGAGTGTACGCAGACCCTAACACTACCTCATGAGGTAGAGAAGCGGTTTCCAAAAGAGCCTAGACTCGAGTAGAGCAAGTATGAAAAGGGAAAACGACAGAGGACAAAATATAGCAACTACTACGGAAAACAGTAACAACAACAAAATAAATTATGCAATAATGGAAACATCACAAAATATATGGTGGTAGAAAGCAAAAGCAAGAAACTACAAGACTAAAGCTGCTGCTACTGCGACAGACACCACTAAACATAAACGAAACAGTGAATCTTCACAATTTGGAAGCATGAAAGAAAACAACTTTATATGTTTAAAGCTAGCAGTAACCTTACCGGATGACTTTCGTAGTCGCATTCATATTCATCGTCGGAGAATTGCTCTAAAGCTGCTATACCAGGGTATCTACAAAACCCACGCAGCTGTCCCAATCCACGAAGATTCGATTCTTCGAAGAAATAAGCCTTACTTACATCACTACCGATCAAAATCCGGCGGTGACAAGCAGCGAATATCTTCCGATTTTGATGAGAAGAGAACAGAGTAGATAGAAGAAGCGTAGATGAAGAAGACCTCCTTTTTGTGCATGCTAAGAGAAACCCTATTCTCGAATGCATTCTATGTGTTTGATAAAATGAGTACTATGATCATAGCTGTGCTTCAATTTTTTTCTTCTTTAACCTTATTTTGATAAAAGAAGGTGATAGTTTTCACCGGAAAAAATGGTAGTTCTGATGACGGCGGAGACGGCGGAATAGGACGGTGGAGCTGCAGCGGCCCCGATGAGTAACTCTAGCGGAGAAGCGGACGGGCGTTAAAGTATGTAAAGAAGAGGGCAAAGTGTGTAGAATGTATTGTGTTATATTTTAGCCAAAACAAATAAATCGAACTGATAATAATAAAACGAAATTAGAAAAGATAATACTTATAAAACAAAAATATCAAAAATAATGACCCAATCACACTAAATATACAAATTAAGACTTTTTATTATATTTTATTTTATACGAAGTAATGCATACAATATATTAATATGTAATATAATACAATGTATAAAAATTATTTATTTATAGGGAAAAAGGATAAATATATCCCGAACTATTGTAAATGGTATACAGACACCCTCCGTCATACTTTTGGGACATTAGCGCCCCTGCCGTCCAAAACTAGAGCACATATGCCCTTCACTCTAATGAAAGACTATATAGGGACACGTGGCACAATCTTGTCCGTCGATCTGATATTTAATAAATGTTGAATCGATGGATAGGATTGTGACACGTGTATGTCCGTTATTATAAAGGGTATATATGCTCTAGTTTTTAGACGACAGGGACACCAATGTCCCAAAAGTATAATTTAGGGTATTTGCATATAGTTCGGGGTATATTTGTCTTTTTCCCCTTATTTTTATAAGTTTCGATAAAATTGTAATATAATTTTAATTCAAGTAAAATATTTAGAGATAAGCCTTTTAAAAAAAGAAAAGTTATAAGAATTCTTATTCGAAGCTTCGACTATATTCGAAGAATGAATTACAGGGACGTTCAAGTCAAATATCAAACCTAAAACTTTGGATTAAGAATGAAATAATTTCTTCGTGCATTGCAACCCATTTGGGTTCCATTATCACTATTAAAAAAAAATAAAAATATAATCCTAAAGTTATTGGTTCATACCCGACCCGCTACCCGTCAACCCGGAACAGTTGCGAGGGAAATTGAAAATCTTCAAATCCCCCAAATCCCTTCTTTCCATTTTCATTTTCCCTCTTCACCATTCCTCTCCCCCCAAAAACCCCACCGGAGATATCACTCCGCCGTGTCTCAGCCTCTACTGATGCCGTCGATTCACCCTTAATACTATCGAGGGCAATAGATGATTCGAACATTTAGGTTGCTAGGTTTTTGAACAATTTGTTTTGGTTGTATTTGCTAAGTTGAAGTGGAAGAAGATGGCTGCGAAGGTTGCTGCTGCGGGTATGGTACATCAATCAAATGCACTTAATTTTGGTGGTGGTGGTAGTTCTAAGGTCACTACTGCCACATTGAAACGGAAAACTCCATCGGAGTTGCGGGTGAGTATCTTTTTTCCCTGATTTAACTTTAAAGTTTCAGTTTTTTAAGTGAAAGTAGATCTTTTTGTATGGGTGTGAGTTATAATGTTATTATTTTCTGGGTGGAGAGAGCATTTGTAATCAGGTCTTTTCTGTTTGAATTAACCCACTCTTGTCACATCCTTTTTGCATAATAACATAACTAAAAAAAGGTAGCCTTGTGCACAAAGCATCACGTGTTTTCACGCAAGGTATGTCAAAAGGCTGCACCCCAATAGGTGTGAGGTAGACAACCTAGCCTATTGCAAGTATTAGTGAAGTCTTCCCACGGTTTGCACCTGTGATCTATATAGGTCTCATGGAGACAACTCTATTGTTGCTCTAAGGGTGCCCTTATCATAGGCTCATACTAGCATAATAATGTGGTAAGAGAAGTGTTTTAGTGACTTGACTTGGATTCTTGGAAGTGAATATGAATGATTGTAGGAAGTTAACTTGTCCATCTATTGTCCATTTTGCTTTAGTGGTTTATTTGTATGAGTAAAATTCCCTGGGGAAGTCTGTTTAAGCAATTGAAAGAATGATAAAGACTATGTAACTACCTAAGACACATAAATTTCTTTTTTACTTTTAGTTTGGAAGAGAACTTTACAAAGCAATTGAAATTAAACATGTTTGTTAATTTTCAAGATAAAATTTGACAATAAAAATATCTTTGTCAAAATTTTCTAATTAGACCTAATTTCTCACTATGAACATCTTTGTCTTTGACAATACTGAATATGATAGGGAGAACAATTGAAGAAAAAGAATATTGTGGAGCTTGTGGATGAATCAATAGTCTCAAATGGTGGCCCAATGAGGTAATTTTTGTTCCCAGATGTCTTATTATTTGTTTGAGTGCAACTCATGAAGTTCATCCACTTGTTTGAAAGCAGTGGTCTTTTCCCAGGGCCCAAGAGATGTGATGTATCAAAGAACCCAAGGTATGTTGATACTCGTGTGGACGAGCTATTTCCTGCCAGAAAAAGTAGCATCAGGCTTAAGTTGGTTTCAAGAAAAGAAAATGGCAAGGTCGGTTTACTTCACTTTTTGTCAAAGTGTATATTTTTGGGGAATCTATGTAATTCAGCAAATGCTATAGCTGATACTCATTCCGTTCCAATTTATATGACATAGTTTGTTTTGGCACAAAGTTCAAGAAAGAAATAAAGACTTTTGAAACCCGTGATCTTAAACATACCATAACATTTGTGCGGCAAAACTTTTGAAACTTGTGATCTTAAACATGACATACATTTGCATTACTGTAAAAGCTTCTCGTTAACAGTAATTGGGAAGTATAAAGTTAGTTGTTTCCAAAAATAGAAATATGTCATTTTTTTCGGAACTGACTAATAAAGAAAAAGCGTCACATAAACTTGAATAAAGGGAGTAGTTCTTTTGCGTGTTTCCTCCACTAAGAACTCATTATATATCTACACAAGTTTCACGTATTTTTATTTTTCTTGCTGGCAGGAAAATGTTCAAGCAGAGAATAGTGGTAATACTAAAAATTGTTCTGTTCCTTCAGCTTTCCCTGCTGAGAATCAACAGCGATCAAAATGGTAAATACACAGAATTGTATTCAATCTTTGTAGAATGTAATGGCTATTCTATCTTCTTGCTGCTGATTTAATGTTTTTTTGTATATTGTCATCAAAAGCCCAAAATTCTCTCTTGCTTCAACTGTAACTGGAAAAGATCATGCTACTGAAACTTGTAGTACAAGCGAAAGGTGCAGTGAGAATACTTTCCGCAGTGTCACTGAGCTGTCACTGGGTAGTGTAGATGTACATGGCTTGTTTACTGTTGATATGGTAATTACTATTGCCTGCATTTATCCTCTTCAATCCTTCTGTATACTTTGAATTTTGATAAAGCTAAGAATTAACCTTTTATCTTTTATTGGTAGGATAAAGCCTTAAGAGGACTGGCTACTCATGAGCATCTAGGTGCTGCTGCTAAAATTGCTGAATCCTCTGAAACTGATGGTGGTATTAGGTCAAAACATTTCTGCTCAGAATTCCATGTCCCATGCAAGATGACCCCATTGGATTTGGCGATGAAAACTAACATACGGGTTGTATCCTCATCTTCCATCAATTGGTGAGTAATGAGTTAATTGATTTTGTTATTTAATCAGCCATTTTGATATCAATTCATGCCTTCATTTAATTGTTGGAAAAACTGTTCATGTGCATTTCTTTGTGTTAACTCGTAAAAAGAAACTGTGCATCCCAGGAAGTTTATTTACCACCAAATAACACAAGATAGTTTAAATACTCACACTATCTGGACCGGGAGTGACAGAGCTTGTTTATGATGTTGGTCTTAGTTTATAATGAAGTGTCTGATATATACAACTTTTTTCACGAGAGTTTGTAGTTGACTCGTATCACACACTTCAGTAAAACTTGATGGCATGTAATTAAACTAAACCATGTCTGGCATAACCAAATAAGAAGTGAGAGATGTACATATCGTTTGACCATGCCATGAAATGTGCTCCAAAATAAAAAGGTTAGTGTTGCCGCTTGTCTATATGTGTCCATTTATAAAAGTACTGAAAAGAATTCTGAATGTGGCTGACCATGTTTTGGGCCCTTGTCCAAGGTGTGTTTTTTGTTAGACTCATATGCAATATTGACACATTTTTGTATGTTTCTTATGTAACAGTAAATCAAAGACTAACATCTGAGTTGCCTTTATTTTTTCTTCTGCGTATTATCTATACTTGTTAATTGTTATGCAGTACTTTTCTTCTCTTCTTACTTTGGATTGTGTGCCTCAATGTTGTTTTGTGAAGGTTAATTAAGTCTTGTATGATCCTTTAGGTTTCATAGGTTGATCAATTGTGGCGCCAACAATGTGGTGGCGAGGTCCTCAGTTAATTGTTTCACGAAACTAAAGATGACCTGTTTATCTGAAGTGACTTCTGTTTCCCAAGCGACTAATCCAATGTCATTGCATTCCTGGATGTATCCTCAGTCTCCTCTACCGCCTTCAGTTATATCAGCTTTAACCTTGTCTGCTTCAGCGGGAGGTATTGCTGGATTCTTCTGTTGTCCTACCTTTGTTTAATGTCTTCGCTCCCGACCGTGTAATCTGTCTTTTAATTCTAGGGCAACTGGACTTTTTAAGTGAAAGGCAGCTAGCATGGCAGGATTCATTTCGAAGTTTATATTACATGCTTCGGAAGAATGTTTGCAGCATCTTCTACGGTAATAATCATTTTAATAACCACCTTCAATGTTTCATTATAACTGACATGCAGTTCTTATTTTCTTCACATTTCATGTGACTTCACACTTATGAAATACTCCCTCTATTCCATATTAACTGATTTGTGAGGCAATGCACAATTATTAAGAAAAACATTCAAGGTCATAGTTTAAACCATACTTCCACTATTGTCCTTTGTAAAACCATAAATATAGCTTTGTAAGTGGCATCCCCACATGCCTTAATAGATCCGCCCCTGTTGCTTGTAATGACAGAGAAACTATTTAAAGTGATTCCAGCAGATTTTATTTCAAAAGGAAGCAATGTTTCTACTACCTACTCTTCTGTCCTTTTTCTTCATGTGCATTTTCCATTTTACTTGTTGTTGTTTAACTTTATTGGTTTTTGGTACTTGTGATGTTAGTTGACTTTCTTGGCTTGTACATAACTTGCCTTTAAGAGCTCTATTCTTAGTCAATTTTAGAACACATACTAAAGTTTGTATTGGCTATGTCCTTTGAAGAACTCCTGAATGGTGGCATTAATGACAGTCCACTCCAATGATTCTATTTATTTTGCCCGACTACCCTACTTTCTTCCCAAAAATCCCATGAAGGCAACTCTTGAATTAGATTGGATTTCCTTTCATGAGGTGATGCATAATCTAGCATAAATGAGTAAACCATCCTATTTTAATTCTCTACTGTAATTACTTTGTAAAACTGAACAAAGATGCATTTGTTTGTGGATACAACTTCATGATAGCTCAAGGGTTTTTCACCTTGTTCCATTTTATATGATACGTTTTCCTTATTAGTTTGTTTGACAAAGAATGACTCATTTATATATTTGGAAAACTTTAAACTTCTCATTTTGCTCTGAATAGCATGTTCTCGTAGCCATTGAAATGTCATGGTATGTTTAAGGCAACAAGTTCTAAGGGTACTTTTCGTATTTTTTTCTTTACTAAATTATTTGCATAGTCTAACACCGATATAAGCTGATATGTGGGGAGTACCTTTTATCTGCCTCATTATATTGATCTGAATTTTATGTATTCATGTTCTCTCTGTTCTAAACTTTGCAGTTTGCACTGCTCAGTTTGTGATCATGTTCACCAGTTCTTATTCAGAGGAGAACAAACATGTTTGTAATGCATATATATCTCAGTCAACCCGGGGTTTGAGGTCATTACTCAAAGAACATGTAAGATGCTGAATATATGACACTTCTTATTTTGCTTATTTCTTCAAGGAATTCTTCAAGCATTATCATGTATCATCCTGCTCATTTGTGGCCTATTTGGTGTCAATTTTTACAGTGTTGTTGTATTGAATATGGGTATTGAGAAAATAGTGTAGTGAATAAAAAAAATTGCTCTCTAACAACTTAAACTTTTAGATGAGATGGTTACACACTTTAACATGGTACTGGAGCAGGAAGAAATCTTTGGACCGAGTCTCACTGCCTTTCAATTGCTGAAAAGAATTTCCACATGTTTGGACCACAAAAAAGAATCACATTTTCATGTGAGGGGGTGTGTTGAGAATATAATTAAGTAAATAAAAAGTCTGTTCTCTCCAACCACTTAAGCTTTTGTCTCCAACCACTTGAGTTTTTAGATGAGATGGTCACACTCACACCTTTCAACAATGGTGACCTGCAAACTTGATGCAATCTTATACAATTCTTTTATTTATGATTATAAAAGTTGCTCTTGGAGCAGCTTGGGCATGTTCTAATGTCATTAAAGTATCATTTATTCATTAGGTCTTAAGCTCTGCAATTTAAGTTCCCGATAACTAGAATTTTATAGTGATGCAGTGATATGCAAGCAATGCTAGTTTGCATTTGAATAACATCTTAAATTTCCAGAGGAATAACATCACTCCGATTTAGAAATTTTGTACGTGCTCCAGTGAGAAGTTCCATATATGTCTATAAAAAATAGGAGCCCAAAGCAAATGTAATAAAGGACAATAGAGTCTCGGGGCTTTAAGTGAGAAGCAAATGCATGGTGTATAAGTTTGCATCATGTTATCTCTATCTGTTGAAAGTGTGTCAAATATGTATGTATATTCAGCACTTTAGCATCACTAATTGAGTGAGACTAGAAAGTGCATCATGTAACCTCTATCTGTTATTCTGTTGTGATGATGAATTTGGTCATTATCCTTCATATGCAGCAAGCAACTGGCTTCTCAGTTTGAGACTATTCCTCACTAGTTGTGAAGCTTGAAAGGAAAAAAACATTCAACTATCCAAACACAAGTTTGACTTCTACAAACTATTTTCTAACTTTAATTTCAAATAATCATTTTTCCAACTTCAATTTCAAACAATTTTCCCCAACTTTATTTGTTCAACTCAATGGTTGTGGAAAGCCAAGCAGTCCATCTGTTTCTTGTATTCACTCCACTCATCAGTTCTTTCTAGCTCGTTAAGATTCAGCACAATTTTAGGCACTTGTAATACTATACTATTGGAAACAGCCTATCTACCCCAAGATAGGGGTAAGGTTTGTGTGCACCCTGCCCTCCCCAGACCCCACTTTGTGGGATTTCAGTGGGTATGTTGTTGTAATACTGTACTGATAAACTGTGGTCTATGCTGGAACATCATCTTCATGCTTTTACAATAAAATAAAGGGAAAAACACATTTCCTATCTTGACTCTGAACGTGTTTTTATTTGATACATAATTTGTTAAGCTGATTATGTATTGCAATCTTTTGTGGATGGTAGGATGTTTCTTATTCTATGCCGCTTTGCCACTCGAAGTTGGAGGAGCTTAATACAGAAGAACTGGTTGAGCTTTCAGAGATTGAGAAACAAAATCTGGGCCAGGTAAAATGTTAGGTTGTTGATACTCACCTGGATAAATAAATCCAGCAGTGAAATTTGCCTGCAAAGCTTTGGTATTATTGATGTCAGATTCTTGGACTGACTTGTTCATTCCAAGTTTTAGGAAAGGGAGAATTGTCCAACGCTTTATCTTTTTTAATGTCTTATTTTCCTTTGCCTTGATGAACTTAGCTTTCTCAATGTGGAAATCTTGGAATAATTATAGTGATGAATTGTGCTTTAAGATAACTCTACTGCTTGCTAGAAGAACTCTCATGGTGTATCCAGTGGTTGATTATTTAGTCTCCCCTTTTACCTTGATTTTCTGATATTGTTGAAGTATGTTAACTGCTTCCTTTAAAAGCTTAACTATCATAGACGAGATACTTTTATTTACTTATTTTGTTCACAGTATTACCCACCCCACATAATTTTGTGATTTTTTTTCTTGGGCCTAGCACATGGAAATATTTCACTAGTAGGTGATGGTGAGGCCAAACTAAGGACCTTTGCTTGCTTAATATGTTGAAGTGTGTGAATAACCTGATTTAAAAACTTAAGTTGTAACAATAAGGACCTTCATTTATATATTGGTTTATAATATTATATTTTCTAACTGGTGAATATAATGTTTTATGCAGACTAGGCGTCGGAGTGCTATGTCCGATGTGGATAATAGGCCAGATTCCTTGCTGGCATTCACTGGAAATAAGAATGTTCATTCTTTATATGACTTTCTGTTGAACTATCGGTAAACTCGTAGTTGATGATGGATGTTTAGTCGACTTCATTCTATCACATGATGCCACAGTTTTGATTGTTGCTTATGATCTTTCACTACACTAAATAGCATTTTTCAAATTTTCAGATATTTCTTAACTTCTCTAACTGGTGTGGATGTCCCTGAGTTGTATTCACCTATCCCATTTGAGAATGCTGCACTCACTGCTCCTGAGGTTTGTTTAAGACTTTTGCATAATCTTGTATCTTCATTTATCTTGTCTGATAGGTTGGCTTGGGCCATACTTTAGGGTCGTTTATATGGAGATAAGATCATACATGATTATAAGATGGGTACAGTATGTTTAGTAAGACAATATGTATGTGGATTTAATTGGGTATACATTTGCAATTGTCCTTTTGCCTTATTGTAATAAAGTCCTTATGTGTAGACTCAATATAACACTGTTTCTTGTTTGCCCTTCAATGGAAATGGTTATTACTTATTACATTAAAAAGATATTTCTCAATATGTTAGTCTTGATCTCGTTATTGCATTATAAATGTCTTTATCTTGTATAATTTCTCAAAATATTATGTCTTAAGCTGGTTATAGTTTTACAAGTGTGTTATCCGGAATGCAAATAGATATTATTTTACCTACTTTGCAGGTCAGATGCAAGGAGGTCAGGAGAATTGATCAGGCAGTTTTTCAAGGAATGGAGTCAAATGTGACTTGTGTGCCTAATCAACAACCATCTTCTGGGATGTGCTATAGTGTTGAAATTAAGGGTCGATACCTTGCCCCATGGGTAACCTCTGCTATATGTGATGCTTTCAGCTCTAACAGCACAAGTTTTGAGGCTAGGTATACTGTCTAAAACATTATTTACCTGAATTATCTTTCATTTTCACAAGAACATAGTTTTGCATGTAGTGTATTAAAGCATCTTTTAGTGGTTGGAAGGGGATGTCCCTTGGTGTTGCTGATGGACATTCAGGAAGTGGTATTTTGGTTACAAAAAATCCTCTCACAGAACATTAAAGCTTTAAATTTTCAAAGTCAAAATCCAATCGGGAGAAATCCTGCAGTATTACGAAAAAAACTAGTTTGGAAATGAGTTTACTGTAGTGTCCAAATGATTAAACCATCTACTTTTTGTATATCTATATTC
Organism: Solanum tuberosum; assembly: GCF_000226075.1. Classification (NCBI taxonomy): domain Eukaryota; kingdom Viridiplantae; phylum Streptophyta; class Magnoliopsida; order Solanales; family Solanaceae; genus Solanum; species Solanum tuberosum. Next base: position 192,493 of record NW_006239026.1, on the reverse strand, counting down.
TGTTCAGAAGTTTTAATCTATCATACTAATGCTGTTTCATTTTAGTATTTATATTCTATTTTATTTGTTTACTTATGGATTTCCCGTTTTTACCTCTAAATTTTATGTCTTTGCAGTTTCATCAGCGAGCCAGCCTCAGTTAACTTGAATGCTAGTCTCGGCATTACTGGGAAATATTCTGATCCTGAAGTTTCAGCAACTGAAGCCTTGGACAAGGATAACCTTTGTTTTGGTATCCAGAATACCAAATTTTGTTCCCAGATAAATTCAGGTTTCTTAAAGGGGTTGAAGTACAATGGTGGTTGTTACACCGCTTTTCTTTCACCTGTTTGACACCCCGTGTGCAACATATTCTGGGTAAATTATAAACTGGCATCTGTTTTTGCTGCAATACATCTTTACCGTTGTAAAATTGTTCAGTAATTGTTCGTGTTTCAACGACCTTATGTCAAATTCCTGTTGTAAAATTGTTCAGTAATCGTACGAGCATTATAGCTAATACTGTGCATAATTTGCAAAATGTTGATGATCAATACTTTTGATTCTGGTGAATGGGGTTTTGCTCTACTGAAATACATTGCACTTGATGGAGCTTATTATGCTGTCATATTTTGCAGATTTTGCTTTAAGTTCATCATCCCTGCCTCTCATTTTCATTTCATTGACCTCTAACTCTTGGCTCGTTCGGTATGTGGGATGAGATAGCAATATCATGATATAAAATGTGTGATCATTTTGTCCTACGTTTGGTTGTTGGGATGAGGGAAAACAATCACATGGAACGTACGAAAATAATGGGATAGTAATCTCATGAAATATCCTTGTCTATCCCATTCTGCATACCAAATGAGCCTTTAGGGGTTGGATATATAATTTGAGATTACATTTATTCTAAGTTTGGTTATATATCAAAATCTTGACATTATCTACCCATATTGGATGTGAGATTATAAATCACAAGATCAAAATTTCAAGATAAGACCAAATAATGCCTTAGAAGCACAATGACCTTAAAATTTCCCTTTTTGTTGTGCTCATCTAGTTGATTGAGGGATAAATGAGTACAAAAGTAAAGTAAGTGTTTCACATTAATCATAGAATTTACTAGTTTTGCATGTATCCCTTTGGTATGGAATACTTTATCCACGAGGTAGTGGTAAGGTTTGCGTATACTCTATTCTCTTCAGATCTCATTTAGTGGGATTTCACTAGGTATGTTGTTGTTGTAAGGTCTAGGGCGGATTCAGATTTAGTTAAGTTCAAGAATAGATACGTAACATTGGGTGGAAAAAAGAAAAAAAAAAGCTCACCCTTTGACCTTTGTGATTGTCTCTTTTAAATTTCTTATAAGCTAAAGTTAATAAGAATGAAGCAAAATATTGGAACATAAATATAATCACCAAGCCGGTTAATAAACTTAATTAAATTAATCTTTGTTTAGTAAAAAGAAAACAAAACAAAAAGGCTAAATTGGTGATGGAAACAAAGTCATAGGATCCAAATTATTATTAGATGAAACAAGTAAAACAAGACAAATTTGTTAAAAGCAATATAACTAGGAAAGTCGAGCCAAATATTTTTAACTAAGCTTTATTGAGAATAATTACTATAAAAATAAGGAATAATCAATGACGAATCTCTGCAACTTCTGGTGGAGTAGTTCATGACTCAATTATTTTCTATTTGGTGTTCGATACTTCCGTTATAATTTGATTGAATTTGAAAACATATCGAAAAGTCTTGTATTATAAAAGTAAGATGCCCCTTGTTAAAGATAATTTTATACGACTCAAATTTGAAATCTCAACTCTTAATGTCACCATAACACTTGGTGATCATCATTTGTTTCCTTTCATCCGTCTTATCAGTGGCGAAACTAAAAGGGCTCGAAAAATAAAATGTAGTGTCTGCTCTGAGCCAATCTCCAATTTTATAACCAAAGGATTCAATATTCAGATATATATACACTAAAAAAATTTAAAATATTTTATATACACAAATATAAATTTTTATCAAGAGAGTTCGAGTGAAAATCCTTGCCTTCTTCTAGATCTGCCCCTTGCTAGCTTCTTATCATCATGATAAGATCTCTTCATTTTTTATTAGAGGGGAGGTTGGAGCCTTAGATATGGGGAAAAAGTATTGTTCGGGAGCTCTTTTCTTGTTAAATGAATCTTACGCATCACAAATTTAAATTAGTTAAACTCCTAATACAGATACGAAACATCGAGTCGAAATCGGGAAAAAAAAATAGTGAAGTGCACGTGACTAATGAAAGCATGTCACGTGCACACATGTTAGAGACCCAAAGCATTGAAGGTCGTGGTATCATTTTCTGCCAGAAAGCAGAATACAAAAAATGCCTTGATGATTAGACAAACCTTCTGGTGAGTCCACGTGGCAGTTATTTGTGGTATACAAATAATTATTTTTTTATTTTTTTAGAGTTAATGCTTTTTTATTTTTATATGTCTTGATAGTGAAAGTAGTAGAGTATTTATTATTTATATTTTCTTTCATTTTTAATCAGAGATATTTATTTTGAGTATGATTAGAGTTTTCGGATTTCAGCTTTGGAAATAAAGTGACCATTGAAAGGGAGAGATTTACACTTTTTGAGCGCGAATCTCAACATAAAATTACGAAATCGGTCCAAAAAATGGGTGAGACTTGTTATTTTTCATTCTCTAATGATCATAATCAGAGCCAACAAGTAAATCGAGCTGAGATAGGCGGAATTTTGAACCCTTAATATTTCTGAATTACAAAAGTGACATATAAAAGTTCTTCAAAAGAAATGGTTTTAGGTATGTTTTGAATTCTGAAAATTGGAAGGAGATTAAATATATGTTTTAATGATTATGAATGTTTTCACATGAATGAATGATTAGAAAATCATGTTTAAATAAAAAAAACCATAGGCAAATAATGCACTCTGCAGACCAAAATTAGTAGGCAGATAATGATCATTAGCTATAATTTTATAGGTTTTCATGAACTTTTTTTTTTGGCTAATTCTATATTCTCTTTGCTTTTAGGAAGTTCAAGACTTTTTGTCTTTTATAAAAATCATCTAGTATCTGAAATCTACGAGCTCGACTATATATAATTCAACTTCATATTGTATAAGTTTCATTCATAAGGGGTGCATAATTCTATCATTTTTTTATTCTTAACTCGAATCTGCAATCTCGTAAAAAGATTGTGTTTATCTCATCACATGTTCAAATATTTATTTATTTATTTATTATTATTATTATAGTTTTTTTTCAATTTATCTTGTATTTATTGATCCTTTAATTTTCTCCTTTCTAAAAAAGTCTAGGATCCAAGACTCAAAATTTTCTTTTAGGATTTAGATTGACAAGTTCTATCATAAAATTAGGGTCAAAAGTAGGATTTATTTTTTCTTTCTAAAAGCAAAAGTGTTTGCTTTATTTTGAATCTCTAGAAGTAAAAAAAAAAAGTTTGCTTTTTTTTTCATTTTGAATCTTTAGAAGTAAAAAAGTGTATTTTCTTTTCATATAGAAAAAGTTTACTGCAAAGTGATAATCCTTTTTTGCTCAAGTCATTGTCAAACATGCAAAATAATAAGTAGTAACAAATATACACATGCACATTAATTGAACCTTATTCCATAGTGTACTATTATGTCATGATTATTACTTTTGGAGCAAGGATAAATTTTTTTTTTTTTTTTTGTATAATTTATAAGTCACGAATTTAAATGGTGCAATCAATTTGCTAATTCTCGTACATTGTGTACATGCGAAAAATACTCCATACCTAAAAGTTAATTAAACTTTTTAATATTATGTTGTATTTCCTTCGCACAACATTAATCAGTCTTATATACATCACATCAGCTCGATCAATGATTAAAGGCATTTAAAACAAGGAATTAATTTATATAAATTCAAATTTATGGTTGAAAATTTGTAATTTTGTAGAGTTGGAGGTCCAAAATAGATAGTCATGTAAATATAAGTGTCCATTTAGATACTAAGGCAAAATTTATAGTCCTTGTTAACAATGAAAAAATATTTATCAGTTCACCACAATCCTCATTAACATAGTCAATTTGTTGATAAAAAATATTGAGATAAAAGAGTAAGATCCAAACTTTATAGCATGTGGAGGTTGACAAACTCACAACTTTTAGGGGGGTGGAGTGGTTGATTTAAAAAGTTTTATTTCAATAAAGTACAAATATTCTATCCAAAAAAAGTAGTTATGGGATACTAAAGGACTTGAATATAAAATATTCCAAAATTTCCTACCTGGAATTCCATTTGGTTTATATTATATTTAAATAAAATTTTAAATTAAAGTATCATTGACCCTTTAAGTTTAATCAATTAAATATACATTTTATATACTTTATTATTTCATTGCACCACTTGCGGCTTAATTTAACATAAACGCTTCTTCATTTTCAGGACTCAAACTCAGATGTTTGGTTGAAGACCCAAAAATTAAGTCCATATCACCGAACCCTATGAAGGTTCCAGATATGGTGGTTAATGATCGCGTGACTATTGACAAATATTGTCGATATTGTAAAATATTATCATAAAAAGTTTTATATAGATAATATTTCACATTCAATTATCGCCGAGGATCGTTGTTTTCTCTATGAAATTCATAAAAATAAATTTATGAACAAGTCAAATTCCAACGGAACATTCATAATAAATTAGCGATTTTCTCACCGCAAATATGTTAATCGAATATAAAGAAAAGATTGATATTCTAATGTGGAAACAATAAATATTTATCTACACAATGTATAACGTAAGTGATAAATTCACTACGTGTGTTTTCTATATACTCCCTCCGTCCCATTTTATGTGGCAACATTTCCTTTTTGGTCAGTCCCAAAAAGAATGTCACATTTCCTTATTTGGTAAGTATTTAAAGGTACAATTCCTCTTTTATCCTTGTTGGTCCCACTTAATCTTGAAAAGAGTACTCCAATACATTTATTAGGAGAGAGAAAAATAAGTCTATTTTTTTAAGGACAATTTGGTAAACATTTTAAAGTCTTTATCTATTTCTTAAACTCCGTGCCCGGTCAAATGTTGCCACATAAAATGGGACGGAGGGAGTAATTTTTTTCGGTGCGGAACTGGTAGTTGGGGAAGTCATAGAAGTAGTAGTGTGGTAGGTGGTAGTGTGGTAGGTGAGTAACTTATTTTAAAGATTTTATTGAAAAGAGTACTCCAATACATTTATTAGGAGAGAGAAAAATAAGTCTATTTTTTTAAGGACAATTTGGTAAACATTTTAAAGTCTTTATCTATTTCTTAAACTCCGTGCCCGGTCAAATGTTGCCACATAAAATGGGACGGAGGGAGTAATATTTATTTCTTAATTGTACGTAATTAATGACATAATTTTATTTAATTTGTTGCTTAAATTTATTATATATGTATGATTTAATGTATTTATCAAACAAAAAGCAATTATTATATTGTATCTTTAAGATTTAACAAAAGTACCTTACTATTTCCCTTCAATTACTTTTCGATTTTAATTTTTATAAGTTGAATTAAATTTCAATAATTTCCCATATTTTATGAACTTTCTATCAAAGTTTAATGGGTCAACTTCAATAATCATTCTCCATTATTGTCATCATTATAGTTTCATTAGTTTGAGAAAAAGATGTTTTTTAGTTCATTATTCCTTTTATTAAATTTTACTTTTGCTCTCTTTATTTTTTCTTTCCTTTTTTATTTTTCTCGACACATTTTTTTGGGGTGGGGGGTGGGGTGGGGTAAGGGGAAATGACATCTCACCTAAATATGCAAGTCCAATATAATTTTAAACTATCAAAAAGCGATGGCAATGAAGTGATAAATATTATTTCATTCTTAAATATCGATCTCATATTCGAGCTCTGTTACAATGTCAAGTTCAAATTTTGAAAATAATTTTTTTATTTATAGTATTTTTTTTTAAAAAAAGAAACATTCTTATAACCTTTTTGGTATAGTCACTTTCTTCTCACCCTTCAATTAATCTTCATCAATCCTCACAATACTCTTTTTACGGTGCAACATGAATTTAGATTAGTCGAAACATTAAAAAAAATCAAATATTTAAATATACTTGGTTTCACCAAGTGATTACACTAAATTGAACTCCTTCCATTCTTTTTTAGTTGTTGTAATTTTCTTTTTGAGAGTCAAACTATATGAATTTTGACTAACATTTTAAGATGTATTTTTTTATCATATTGATATGGAAAAAGTTGCAATTTATAGTACTTTCCGTATAGTTTTTGAATATCTAAAATTTTATTTTAAAATATCAAATTAATGTAATCTAATTTAGCTTTAAAAATTAGTCAAATTGACTCTCGAAAAGTACAACATGACAACTAAAAAGGAACATACGAAGTATTAACTTACTATGACTGAATGCTTAATAAGGTGAAAATATATACTAATTAATTGATCATAATCAAATTATAACAATTTACTAACAAACACATATTATCACATTTCTTAAACATCGAGTGTGGATAAGTTTTTACTTCGAATACACCGGATATTTACTTGAAAAAAACATCATAATATTATAATGACCATTTTGCCCTTCCACTTTTTTCTTCTTCCTCACCTAAAGTGATATCCTTCTCACCTCTCCCTCTTTGCTTCACATGCACTCATATTTTCATTAAATATTTTTGAGAACCAAGACAAAAGAAAGCTCATAAGATTAGATTTTAGGTATCTTCCACTCTCCTCAACCCCACCACACACACATATTTTTCACTCAATATCTGATATTTATATTGAAGCTCGATTAAATTTTGATTCACATGTTTAAGGTTCATTTCTAGGGGCAACGCTTCCAATATTTATGATCTTTTCCCATTCTCAGGGTAAAGTCGAGACCTTTGATTAAGAATGAAGGATGTCAATCATCTCACGGTAACTCATATTGGATTAAAAAAATAAGAAAGAAAGAAGCATGTGTTCTCTTGTGTCCCTCTCTTTTTTGGTCCTCCAAAATTCTTTTATCATCATATCACATATTCTATCATCTATTCCTCAAAAAAGAAAATAAAAAAACTCCAAATCCAACCATTGGAATCCAAGAATGTAGATAGATGTAAAAAATAATAAATTAAATTAAATTAAATAAAAAACCAACACTATAACATTATTAATTATTTTGCTATCTTTTTCTGTTTCTCCACTAATGGCAACTACTGCAAGTGCTGCCACATCAACACAAAAAAATAAATTAAAGTGGCATTTAGATTTTGTTTCTATTTTTTTTAGAAATTACCTTTTCTAATAATGTTAGATTCGACTGTAATATTTATTCATGTATTGCTTAATCTTAAAAAAAATATTATCTTCTAATATTTACTGTTTGCAATATCAATAACTTTGTGAAATTCTACAAGTAAAATTGAAAAAAATAATGTGTATAGAGCATTACTCTAAACTTATAAAGATAGAAAATTTGTTTACGATAAATCATTGACTTAAGTAACTTATATTTCAAAACTAATGAAGAAACCATAACTTATCAAATTTTAGACCTTGGCTAGTTTAACGCTAATTTTCAATTTGCTCAAAAAAAACCTTTTAATCATGATCTAATTTCTGAAATCTGAATTAGTAGGGATCCTAAAACAAGTACCGAACAACGAATAAAAAACAACAAAAATCCTCATTAGATATTCAAAACGACCATTTTGCCCCTCTCTTTTTTTGTTTCCTCACCTCTCCCTCTTTGCTTCATATGCACTTATATTTCCAAATACCGAACATCGAATAAAAAATAACAAAAATCCTCATAAGATGTTCAAAATGACCATTTTACCCCTCTTTTTGTGTTTTTTTTGTTTCCTCATCTCTCCCTCTTTGCTTCACATGCACTCATATTCCCATTAAATACTCTTAAGAACCAAGACAAAAAAGCCTCTTCCCACTCCCCACCCACTCCCTTAACTCCCCCTACCCCCCC
>NW_006239026.1:177351-182920 GCF_000226075.1 Solanum tuberosum | reverse complement strand
ACCCCCCAACCAAACCCCACAAAAACAAACCCCTCTTGTTCTCTTCTATCCCCCACCCCCACCCCCCTCTTTTTTTGGTCCTCCAAAATTCTTTCACTAGATATCATACAATCCATCATCAAAAAAACCCCAAAACCAACCATTGAATTCCAAGAATGTAGATATACATAACAACACAAAACACACACAAAAAAAAAAACATTAGTAATTTTTTTTCATTTTTCACTAATGGCAAGTGCTACTACATCATCAACACATAAATTTCAAGAATATGATGATGATGAAGTTACCAGTTACAAAAACAAGAATTGTGAAGTTGTTGTTAATAGACAAGAAATTAAAGGTGCAATTGCTAAAGCAATTGAATTAAGAGCTTTACATGCTACCCTTTTACAACAACAACAACAACAAGGGAATAGTCCTATTAAAAAATTCCCTTCTTCTGCTTCTCCAACTGTTTCACTTCATTCTCACCATTTTTCTTCTCAAGATTATCCTATTTTCACACCAGTAAGTCCTTTTTCTTGTTGTTTTTTAGTTTGGTTTATGATAAGAGACGGATTCAGAATTTAAAGATTCGATCTTTAAAATATTGACTTTGATATGGTATGTTGTATTCACCACAATTTTTTAAACTTCACTTGTGAGACTTGTCTTATATTCTTCTTATTGTAAAGATTCGACCTTTAAAGATATTGACTTTTTGATATGTTTTACTTGAGTCGATGTGTATCGAAAACTGACTCTCTACTTAGGAGTATGATTGTATATACTATACTTTCTAGATCCCACTCGTGAGATTAGACGGACTATGATGTTCTTGTTGTAAAGATTTAATCTTTAACGATACTGATTTTGATATGTTTTACTTGAGTCGAGCTATGTTGAAAACAGACTCTCCATATAGGGGTATGACAGTATATACCACAGTTTCTAGACCAGATTAGACCGATTATGATGTTTTTGTTGTAATGATTCGACCTTTAATAATTTTAATTTTGATTTTGATATGTTTTACTTGAGTTCTATGTGGTAAGGTTGTACACACCACTCCTTCTAGGCCCCATTTATGAGACTATACTGAGTATATTATTTTATTGTAAATTAAATTCTTTTTACATTTATGTAGTTCAAATTCTTTAAAAGTATTGTACGATCTTTCAAAAATAGTGCAATTTTTAAGAATTTGATACAAGTATAATAATATTTTGGAGAGTTCGAGCAAGTAGTTTTTTATTTCTCTTCATTCCCACCATTTTTCTGCTCAAGGTTATCCCATTTTCACACCAGTAAGTCCCTTTTCTTCTTTCTTCTTTTTTTTTTTAAAAAAAAATAATTAAATAAATACTTTTTATTAGATTTTTATTATAGGTTCATTCTTGTTTTACAGTCCATACCATAGTGTTAACATTTTTTGTAAATTCTCATGAGTTTTTTTTTTTTTTTTGTACAAATTGCATTTCTTATTTGAATTATGAAAATATATGTTTGACCAAATATTAAATAATCTTAGACAATCTTATCTAGATATATTGCTTCTAAACGAAGGAATTAAATGTCAAACCTGAAATAAAGATGATATAATTAATAATTCATTGTATTTAATGTACATGTAGGTCTTATATATAGCACATTACAACTTTTTATAACTATATAATAGTAAAATTACTAACCTATAACTTTTAGTGATTTTACTGTTATAGTGAGTAAAGTTTAGTCAGTTTCATGTGACAATAGTAATTTTACGACTTTATTATTATATTAGGTAAAGTTTAGTGACTTTACTATTATAGTGACTTCGATCATTTTAACGAGATAAAAAATAATTTTGTGACTTACTTTATACGGACAAAGATCAGTGACTATACGTGAAATTAACACCAACTTTCATAGTACCAAAACAAGTTAGCCACTCTTGTTTTCACTTGAGATCAAGATTAATTGTGATCTATGTTGCTCAGACTCTCTAAAAATGCTACAACACCATGGTCGGATCCTTCAAACTCTTCAAAAAGGCCAACAGGTGCATAGTGGACTTGAAGAGTTTGGAGGATCCGACAAGAGTTCTGCAACATTTTTGGAGAGTACGAGCATCATAACATAGGTTGTAATCACTCAATCACATTGGTGTGTATAGCTTTTATAGAAATGGTCGAAATCTCGAATTTTCATTTTTTTTTCATTTTTGATGATCTACATTATTTATCAAGACTAGTTGTGATCTATGTTGCTCATGCTCTTCAAAAAAAGCCGATGGCAACGTAACCTCCATAAAGGAGCTTTTTTTTGGAAGATCCGACAAGTGTTTGCAACATTTCTGAAGAGTCCAAGCAACATAGGTTGTGATCACTTCATTTTGATGATCTTTGAATCAACATTTTGTGTGCAGAGCTATGAAGATGAACCATTGCCAGGATACAAACAACTACACTTAGATCACAATCCAAACTATGCTGAACTTTGGGATGAATATGGATTTGGAGGAGTAGGAAATGGTAACAATGAATCTGTTTTATCGGATTACAGGAAGGCGAATTCGACCTTAAAAAATGGATTTACGAATAGTCTGATCAACTTAGAACCCCACATTTGTCCGGCTGATGATCAGAGATCGGTCACGAGCTCGTGTACTGATCAAGTCACTACGCGTAAAGCTTCTCCCATCGCTCGTTACATCAAGTCTCGGAGAAACTCGTTAGGGGACTTGAACTCGATTTCATCTTGCAATAAGTGTAAGCCTGCAACAATTAGTACTGAGGTTGATGGTGGTGGTAGTAGTACAAGTAAGAGTGGGAAGAACTCGAATGTCATCGTGCCATTGACGGATTCACATGTTTCTGTTCAATCGCAGCCAAAGAGTAAAGGCGGAATGAACTTGTCGTGGCTGTTCCCTAAGCTAAAGAAGAAAAACAAGGTTGAAAATTCACCAAACCGAACAGATCAATCCGATGAGGTTTCTCAGGTCTTAAAGGATCATATAGGGATGGTTTCAATCGAGACGTTGAAGAAAGAGCTAATGGAAGCAAACGAGAGTAGAGATGCAGCGTTGATTGAAGTCTTGGGAATGAAGTCGTCTTTAGGTGAGCTAAAGCAAAAGTTAGAGTACTTAGAAACTTACTGTGAAGAGCTGAAAAAGGCCTTGAGGCAAGCAATTCAAGCTACAGAGTCCCCTGTATCCTCCAAGCTTAGAAATTTTCCTAAAAACGGAAAATCCATCGATGGGGACGGAGAAAATGTGATCCCGGTTAGTGATGAGGTAATGCTAGAAGGGTTCTTACAGATGGTATCGGAGTCAAGATTATCGGTGAAACAGTTCTGCAAGACTCTAATAGGACAGATTGAAGAAACAGACAATTTGTTAACTGATAACTTGAACCTTTTGCTTCAACCTTACAAGCTATCTCTCAACTCGAAGTACTCGAAAGCAGTTCTATACCACATTGAATCCATCATAAACCAATCACTTTTCCAAGACTTTGAAAACTGTGTGTTCCAAAAGAATGGCTCATCAAAACACTTAGACCCTCAACATGATCGCCACGCTCAGTTCTCATCATTTGTCGCGTTGAGGAACCTAAGTTGGAATGAGGTGTTGAGGAAGGGTACAAAGTACTATAGCGAAGAGTTCAGTAAGTTCTGTGATCAGAAAATGAGTTGCATTATCGCAACGCTTAATTGGACAAGGCCATGGCCTGAACAACTCCTCCAAGCGTTCTTCGTTGCTGCTAAGTGCATTTGGTTGCTGCATTTGTTAGCCTTTTCGTTCAATCCTTCTCTCGGGATTCTACGAGTGGAAGAGAATAGAACTTTCGATATGCATTACATGGAGGACGTTTTCGCGGATAGACAAAGATCACAAGGTCCTAGCAAGGTTAAGGTCATGGTTATGCCTGGTTTTTATGTGCATGATAGAGTACTTAGGTGTAAGGTAATATGCAGGTACAAAAATGTATCATAGTTAGGTTCTCTTTTCACCACTTTTTCCCCTTTTTCTTCTTTAGTAAACTAACTTGTAATAGTGTTTTCTTGTTGATTATTTGATTTGAGTGAGTTCTATAAACTAGTTGTCATATTTTGATCAAATAAACTCGTAACGGTGATTGAGTTGGTGCAACATGTGGTATCTCATAAGGAAGGTGGATCAATTCCCCTGCCAATGTTTTCTCAGTCGAGATCGTCGCAATAGGTTTGCCTAATACAATTTACATCTCCTATGTGGTTTGCTATTGCACACAAATAGGTTTATGAGTGCACATCTGAAGGGTAGCGGCTGTAATTTTATTTTTTTAAAATAAAAACATCAAATAATCTGTGGCAAATATGTTAGTGGGCCAGAAAGTGAAATCTTTTGGGCTAAGAAGTTGTGAAGAGAAAAATCATACTTATTGGGCTGGGCTATGCATCAGTTAGGACCTTGTGCTTCTATGGCCTCATGTGTTTTTAAGTTATGATTTCACGGGTTTTCCATTTCTGGGATAACTGTTTAGTAAATGTTCTTTTTATTTTCGTTGCAACTTATGGACCTTTTAGATCATGGTCTAAAGATCTCTTTTGAACAAATTGAATTTTTTGTGAGAAAACGTTAGACCACAATCTAAAACTTCATAAGTTTTGCAAACGGTAGATGACAGTCTAATGTTTTGTTTATAAGGTTGATCAATACACGAGCAAATATTATACTAGAGTCTCATATTATATAGAAACTAGTGAAATTATCCGCGCTTTGCGCGGTTATATGAAATATTTATAAGATACTAATATATAATATTTATATTTAGGTTAATATCGAATATATAAGATAATATTAATAATTGTTTTCATTGCGACATGATATATTTTTTCATTTTTAAACATATAAAATAGAATATGTTTTTGCATCTTTTTAAGTGTAAACTATTTATATGTATATAGTAGAATAAAATATTCACCGTGACAAAGTAAATCGAATAAGAGGTAATATGTTGAAATAACAGTATATTATATTACGTTGAAAATATTTTGTATGTTTGAATTTCCTCTATCTTTTGTAGGAGTATCAATTTTCTATACAAATTCTGATATCGTAAAAAGACTTTTAAATTTTTTATTATGTCTTTATTGTTATATTTGCTTATTATAATTTTTTAAATGCTAATTAAATATTTATAAGAATTATGAAAAATGAAACATACAAAAGAATAATATTTAAGATTAGAAGTTACAAGTAGATGAAGAGACATGAGTTATAAATAATTCAAATGTACATGTTTATTACATTAAATGTATTAATAATTATGCATTGATTTTATTTGTAAAATAAATAAATGAAAATAAGGGGCGAAAATACAAAAAATGAACAAAAAATTATAATAATCGGTGACTGCATAAAAATTATAAATTCATTTCAAACAAAAAAGAATGGTGACAAAAATAGACTGTTGCACACGCAAAAAATGGCATCATGAAATTAATATTTTTTTTTCAATTACTTTTTTGCAAGTGTAATAAAAATGAAACTCCTAATCATCATTTTTTTGTTTTGTTATTGAAATGGGATAATTATATTAATTGTGCTTCATAACAAAAAAAA
>NW_006239026.1:159813-176827 GCF_000226075.1 Solanum tuberosum | reverse complement strand
AGATGAAGAGACATGAGTTATAAATAATTCAAATGTACATGTTTATTACATTAAATGTATTAATAATTATGCATTGATTTTATTTGTAAAATAAATAAATGAAAATAAGGGGCGAAAATACAAAAAATGAACAAAAAATTATAATAATCGGTGACTGCATAAAAATTATAAATTCATTTCAAACAAAAAAGAATGGTGACAAAAATAGACTGTTGCACACGCAAAAAATGGCATCATGAAATTAATATTTTTTTTTCAATTACTTTTTTGCAAGTGTAATAAAAATGAAACTCCTAATCATCATTTTTTTGTTTTGTTATTGAAATGGGATAATTATATTAATTGTGCTTCATAACAAAAAAAAAAGTAGAATAATAAAAGACCAAATGATTAACATTGACAATACATGTAGCTAAATTATTTATACAAATCAAAATTAAAAATTTCTAGGAAAAGTAGCTTAAGTTACTAATACAAGTCAAAGTAAAAAAAAAAGATCTAGCAAAAATAATTTTTAATTATGCTTCATTTTTTTCTTTCTTTCTACCATCTTTCTTTGCAAGTAGATCCACCACCATATTTTGCTCCATATGTCAAACTCTTCATCATATGCAACCAATTGAAAAAATATATATTATATGAGTAAATAAAATATCATGTACCAATTAAAATATAATTATACCAAATGAAAAAAAGAAATTTAAACTATATGTAATATTTGTATATTATTTTTTCAATAGCACTAACAATACTAAATAATTATCATGTCTTAAAATCTAACAAATATTATAATTAAACTAAATTATATTCCGAAAACTGACTGTTAGAAAGAACAATTACATAATGACAACACATTGTTAAGAATTACAAAGGTATTTTTTTTATTATATTTGCTTGGTGAATGATATATAATACATATATGAACAAAATATTAAATAAACATGTCCAAGTACATAAAATAAAAAAAAAAAAATTAGAGAATGAAATATATCTTACCTTCATGTACTTCTTTTTTTCGTACATGTTAGATAATTCACAAATAAATGTGATGAAGAAGAGAAATGATAATTTTAAATGTGAATTTTCATGAAACTAAATATGAATTTATATAGATACAAAATAGAACAAATGAAAAATAAAGACTTGAGAATGAAATATTTCTTACCTTCATGTACTTCTTTTTTCTTACATATTAGTTCATTCACAAACCATTATGATGAAGAAGAGAAAAGATAACCTTGAATGTGAATCTTCATGAAACTAAGTATGAATTTATAGGCAAAATAGAGGAATACCATAAGAAGTCATAAACTTACAAATTTAAGTTTGGAGGTTATGGACATAAAAATTAGTATGGGAGTTATGAATATTATTAAAAATAAAAATTAAAGAGAGGTAAGTCATGGGTAATAACTCCTTGTGAATAAATTAAAAAATACTTAAAATACAAGAAAATATTACTATCATTTTATGATTTTATGATTAGAAGTAAGACAAACAAATAAAAAAGAATGTGAAGAGTTTTTGTTGTAAATCTTCATCCATTAATAAAATATTTATTTGTAATAAATTAAGTAATTACTTTTACAATACAATAATTAATTGAAATTTAAAAAAAAAGGCCAAAAAAAGATAAATACAAATGAAGGCCATAGAGAGGTGTCACACACCTTATCTATGTTTCTCCTTTATTATATATATAGATATAGATAGATAGATAGATTAGGGTTATATTCACAAACTTTTTTTTTTAAAAAAAAAACGAAAAAAAAGAGTAAAAGGCTTTAGTGGTTGTGATGAAGTAAATCTATCTTGGATGGAATACCTCTAATGCGCTAATCGGCCTAGGTGGTTGAACTTACTCATAATTTATAACAGGTAAAAGGCTTAAATATATTATCGATTTTTGAATAAAGACTGATTAATAATATCCATTAAAAGTTTGGCTCATTTATGTCATTTTTGTGGCATAAATGAGCCTTTTCTTAAAGTTCGAGACATATTTGAGTCTTTTCTCTTTTAAAAAATAATTTTATTAATGACGTGACTAAATTGATCAGGTGTAAAAAATGATTTTAGAAAACGAAATTGTTTTCAATTAACAAATAATGACATAGATAAGCGTTTTCTCAAACAAAAATTACATAAATAAACCAATTTTTTAACGAATAACATAAAATTACATAAATAAATTAAACTTTTGACGAATAACATAAATGAATCTTTTATTAAAGTTCGATAATCATGCATGGCTAGGACATGAGTAGAAACCAAATCCCTTTTTAACTCTTCAAACGTTGCTACAATATCATTCCATACAAATCCCTCTTTTTTAAGTAAATCATGTAATGCTTTACAATAGACCCAAATCCCAAACACCTTTATGAACCTTCTATATATAATATCGGCAAGTCACAAGAACTCAGTATATTTTAGTTTTTTTCTTTATAAAAATAAAGTTTAACTTTCGTATTTTTATAATTTAAGAGATCAAATGGCGATGAAGAAGGCTTGTGGCCCTAGGCTAATGAGTTCTATGACATTTTCAATTATGCCTCGTAACCAGTGCTTTAAAAGGCGGAGGCATGAGGCCAGACGTTTTATGCAATACGAGGCGAGACATAAGCCCCGAGACATAGAGCGTAAGTCTTATGGATTTATGGGGCGTAGTCTCATGTATATTCAATTTTATAATTTTATTACTAAAAAAAACGTAAAAGTAAAACTTTCAATTATTTTACAAATAAATTTTATTAAATAACCTATAATATATATATAAAAAAAATATTATGATTTTTATTTGAGAATGATATTAATCACCAATAATGAAGAAAAAAGTATTACAATTACTATTTGAGAAATATCATTGCACCAATAACAAAAATATAATTTAAAGCAAAAAAAGGTTCAAAAGTAAAAATAAAAATAAAAAATGCCCAGAACATACGTCTTTACCCCAGGGCTTACGTTTTTACGCATGGTGCTTACGCCCTGTAAATCTATGCCTTATATTTGCATCCGAGTGCATTTTTGGTGCGCTCCCCCTCGAGACTCGCCTGGGACTCACCCAAAAACCGTTTTTGAAAATTCTACGATCGTAACAGTCGGTCAAGTGATCAATGTCATAATTTAGGACCGTAATATCTTAGGTTCGTCTTCTTCTTACAACAAAGATAAAAACATCTTATTGACTTTTCGTCTTATTTATGGGATACAAGCATGTTACATCTCAATAAAATGGGAGACTAAGTCAAATTTTAAAAAAAAGAAAGAGATTTTATGTTTATTTGATAATTTTGTATATACATATTTTATTCTCATAAATTTTAAAAAAACAGAAAAGTTAATTATAATTTGATAAATTTTTTCAATTGTTATATCATATTTCTTGTAAAAAATCGTATGACACAAATAAGTATATATAAATTATTGTACTTTACATAACACCACAAATATTTGTATTTTAGATAAGTTCTTATTGATTATATTTTTTTTAAAAATATTCAGTTAAGTCAATCGTTATACAAACTATCAAAATATTTTAGAAGTAGTAGAAATATTTAAAAGTAGAATTAAACTTCATCGGATAAAGTAAAACTAAAAAAATTAGAGTATCATTCCTACTTGTATAATATTTTGTATTACTATAAAATAATAAAATATGTCTAAATCATCAATATTGTAGTGATTGTTATGCTTTAGAAGGCAATGTCTTTTTAAATTTGATTATTTGATATAATTTGAGTTCAAAATGTCTAAGAAGACACCTCACATAATTAAAGATAGTCTTACAAAACCAATATTATAATACGATTGGTTCAAATTGAAGTGAATTAGATAAATTAAAAAGTAGAAAGTAACGATAAATTTAATTGCATACAACTTTTAAGTATCATTACAATAATTGTATTTTAAGAAAATAATAAAATATTACAAATATATGCATAGTGATTGATAAAAGATGTACAGCAAGCTATTAATTTTTTTTAATTAATACTAATAATAAATACATAATTATTTTTATATTTATATATATTAACATTACATTATTTTAAGACCTTATTTTTCAAGACTAAAGTCATTGCTTTAGTGGCTTTAGAAATGAACAACCCCTAAGTACAAGATTATTAATAATATATATATATATATAGTTTAATGATTTACACTTCCAAAAAATTTAGTAATTGATGACTCCAAAAAGGTGCATAGAGTAAAGAATCAATCAATAGATACAATTCAAAATTTAAAATTTACAAGATTTTATATAATTTATTTAAAATATTATATAATAACAATAATAATAAAATATTTATAATATTGAATAAAGACATAAAGTCACCACTGAAGTTGTCCCAAATTTTCAAAAAAACACATTAACTTTGCAAGCGTCCTATTACCCCACAAATGTATTAAATACCTTTGTAAATAGACCATTTTGACCCATTCTCTCCCAATGTTTTGTGAACACCCAAATAACGCGCGTGAATGTAACAATTTGCTTCCCAAAACCAATTAAAAAGCGTCACGTTTTAGTTAATTTCTCTATTAATTAATTAGATTAATAAATACACCTTCTTTCCCAAATTTTTCTAATGGTCGAACACAAAAGGCTCTCGCTTAATGCGCAATCGGAACTTGTGGCTGTTGTTCCTTTGATTTTTTCTAGATTTGATTCGGTAGAAACTCGCTTTGAAATGTATTGTAGATCTAGTATTTGTGATTTCTTCAACAAATCACTTTTATTAATTTTTAAATTTAATTAAAATGGATCAAAGAAGGTGAGCATCACACATATCTTCATAGATGCTAAAATGAGTCAAAATGATCTATTTACAAATGTATTTAACACTTTGGTGGGGTAATAGGACGCCTGCAAAGTTAAGATGTCTTTTTAAAATTCGGGATAACTTCAGTGGTGAATTTATGTCTTTTCTCAATATCTCTTAAAAGGCCTTTTATATTTTTAGTGAACTTATATGTCATACTATAGATCTGTCCTTATTCGAATGATAAAAAAAGAAATACAACCAAATGTTATAATGAAATAATAAGTACACATTCATCTTTAAGTAGTGATTTTAAATTCCAAATCATTCTCTTTGATTGGCTAAATACTTTTAAAGTGGATTTTTTTTTGAAGTTTCATATGATCGAATTTTAGAATAAATATAAAATATTAAGAGAAAATACATAATTACCCTATTAAAGTAAGACCTGTTTTGAAAAAAGACACTTGAACTTTGTGAAGGTCCTATTACCCCACTAAACTACTTTCAACCAAACTTAATACGTCATTTTCACTTATTTTTGCACCTGCTGTGTTCTCACGTTGCAAGAGCGCGTGAGTAGTTTAAAAAACAGCCTCTAACCAATATAAAAAAGCCATGTGGCATTTCAAATTGATTTCTTTTTTAGAGGGAAAAAAGGTTTTGAAAAAATACTCCAACTTTGGCCGAAATTACTGTTACGATACCAAACTTTATGGAGGACCTTTTACTCTCCTGCACTATTTAATAGTGTATTTTAAAGGTATATATGTACCCACGTGGACACATTACTATTTAAAATGATGCAATATTTATGATGTCCACGTAGACACATATATATCTTTAAAATACACTATTAAATAGTACAGAGAAGTAAAAGGTCCTTTCCAAAGTTTGGTAACGTAACAACAATTTCAGCCAAAGTTGAAGTATTTTTCAGACCCTTTTCCCTTTTTTAAAATAAAGATCCATCTTCCCCAAATCAATTCAAACACCATTAACAACTATTGAAGCTTGTTGGAGTGTCTATGGCCAAGTTAGCATTGTAGTATTTCTCGAAGTTCGATTCACTGTCACAAGACGAGTACTTCGTTAAGTTATCCTCGATTCTGGACTTGTCATTTGCTTCTCCTATCTTTTTCGTCATTGCAATGGTACAATTTATCATCGTCGACATTTGATATTTTTTACGGAGATGATGAAAAGATAACAAAAGTGAAAAGAAAAAATGAAGAGAAAGAAGGTCATTGTTAGTCACCATTTTATCTGACGAAAAAAGCATTTTTCCGGCGATAATGACAGATTAATGATGGTTAGCCATGGTTGCTTCAACCATCTGAGGCGAAAGGCCTCTTGGTGCTAATAGAAGTATTTGTATAGTTCCAAGAATAGAGGAATAGAATAAAATGATGATTGTTTTCCTAAAATTACAATGATAATAGCATAAAAATAATAGATTGATTTTTGTTTACCATTTCTAATTGAAGTTAATTGTCTTTTTTTATTTGATGAAGAAGATTAGGGAAAAAGGAGAAGTACATAGGAATGGAGAGGTGTTGGAGGGGGGTGGAAAGTAATTTTTCCTTTATTTATAATAAAGAAAATTCTTTTTTCATATTTATTTTTATAATTTATGACATTTAACACGTGACAATTTGAGATTGGGGCGTGCATTTTTTCCTTTATTTATAATAAAGAAAAACCTTTTTTCATATTTTTTTTATAATTTATGACATTTAACACGTGTCAATTTGAGATTGAGGCGTGAAAATCACACATTTTCTCACAACTGGGTTTAATCGAAAAATGAGGCAATGTTATTACTTTTAAATTGTTCAGAGGGGTATTATGAACCCCGCAAAGTTTAAGTGTCTCTTTACAAAAAGAATATTAATTCAAGATGGACTTTATGTATTTTCTCAAATATTAATCAAATCTAGCCAATGATGTATGATAGATATTGATATTACTTGTATAACAATTCGTCCATACATGTCCAAGTTCATGAATTATGAGTCCCAATAATTATTGTATACGTGTATCATTGAAAACTACTCACCTTGCAAAAAAAAGAATTAAAATATATAGCAAATAAAATAAAATTAGGGCTCATTTTTTATATATGAGATAAGGAATAATAATTTCAAAATAATTTTTTTTTTTATATAATCTCAATTAGTTAATGGGAAAAAGAATAATAATTTATGAAATATACTAAAATAATGAAATTAACTATTCTATATAAAAGATTAAATAACTAATATCATGAGACATGAGTATTATTTATTCCTTCTTTCATAAAACAGGGTCGCTTAGTAACCTTTCGCTTAGTAATGGAATCAAGAATATAAACATAACATCTGAGGTTGTTGATTGAGAATACAGAAAGCTAGACTCAAGTCTAAAATATATTTGTATATTTTTCATTTTTACAAACACAATATTAGACTCTTTTAACTTTTGCAATAATTTATAAAAAAATTAATCTAATATGGTCATAATATATTCTAATTCACACAAAAAAAAATCTTTAACCGTAATCTAAAATGTTCATAAACTACAAAAGAAAGAAGCAAAGTCATGCACTACATAATTAACCCAACACATGGATAGCTTGTGAAAATTGCATAAGTTAGACGCGCACATAATGAGTTCCAAGCTTGACGATTTATTATAATTTCATATAGCGTTAAATTTTTTAAGTTCTATAGTGATGAATTTCTGAATTTTCACGATTCAGGTTGTTTCTATTCCGCTCGCCGTTAGTAAGGAAATCAATTTTCTTTTCTTTTCCTTTCTTTTTAATCAATAAATTTTTTCAAGTTCTAATTTTATTTTATCAAAGTTTCGTTTTAGATATTTTTATGAAAATTTACAAAATTCATTCCCCATTTCTCGATAAAAAAAATAAAAAAAATCCCCCCCCCCCCCCCCCCCCAGATATACTACTCTTTAGATATTTCCATCAAATGCAATGCGCTTTTTCCCATAATTAAAGGACCCAAAAAAGCAAAAACAAAAATATCTTCTTTACTCACCGAATCTTCTAGAACACAACTGCATTTTTTCACTATGTCCACGTCAGCAGCCGACGCCGTGGCCGGAGAAATCGCTGGTTCCGACGACGGTGTTCTAGAAACTCCATTCCTAGACTCGGAACGTTGGAACATCCTCCAGAGTATAGCGGAGGAAGGAGGCTACGCATACGCAACCATGACGTCGCTCGCGGCGGCCGGAGATATACGAGCGGCGGAGGCGGCGAAGGAGATGGCGTGGGAACAGTTACATTCAGGTCCATGGCATTCGGTTGTGCCTATATGGAGAGATGCGTATTCAATGGCGTGTATGCATTTGGCGAAACTTCATTATGCTAATGGTGAGTTTAATCAGGCGATTAAAGCTTTAGATATGGGGATTATTATGGGAGGAATGATGCTTAGGGATGAACTGAACCTCGCGATTCGAAAGGCGTCGGAGAAGGAGAAAGCTCGGAGTGATCTCGGAGATAAAGGTGAATCCGAGATTAAATTTGTTTCTCAAGAAATTAACGTGGCGGAGGTTAGGTTCGTCCCTCGCAATTTACGATTTGTTGTATTGTTCAGCTCTCAATTAAGCTTTGTTTGAACAAAAAAAGATGTGATTTTGATAGTATTCATTCAATAATTTGTTTGTCTGGATTTGACTTGAAAGGAACTTTAAGAAATAAAGGACCTTCTGAATTTTGCTTGTCTTAAATTAAAGATATGTAGAATTAAAGTTTCAAAATAAATAAATTAAAGATATGTAAATTATCAAAATGTCACTTAATCTTGTGGTCTTAAACGTTTCGAAAGCTAAAATTAAAAAGTTTGCCAACAAAGAAAAGAGGCAAGGAAGTAAGAATTTTGATACTTATTGTTTTGAATGTCATTTAGTTGTGTGCTTATAAAAGCTTAATGGTATATTCTTTGGCATTTTTTAGAGTTAAATTGTTTCTAAACGTAGAAAAGATCATTCTTTTTGGAACCGAACAAAACATTGGGAAGGAGGGTGATTTGTTTTTTTGATAACTGAGAAATCTTCGAGGGCCAGTAGGCCATGGTTCAAAATTTGGTGGACAGGTTTTAGTTAACATGTGATGTGTGCGGTGTGCCTAATCCACACATCACAAACTGAGCTCTTACCACTAGACGAAAGTCCGTGAAATGGGGGGAGAAATTGTGACTATTTTAAGTCTTTTTACAATTAACTGAACTTGAGAAATGTAAATAGTTTCGATCAAGTCTTTTTTTTAAGAAGTGCATTGCAAATTCTTGTATGACTTTGCTCCGTCTGTGTTGTATTTTCTTCTTTTGGGAAATAAGCTAATGGAGGAACTGATATATTAGAATTGGAAGCTAGCTCATATTATTGCTGGTTTTAAATGTGGAAAAAGATCAAATTGAAATCAAAGAAGAAGAAGCAGTTCGTTTGTATACTTGTTAAGCAGGATAAAAGAAAAAATAAATGTTTGTCTGTAGTTCTCTTAACTCTGTACTCAAGGATTCATGTCTTCTTAGTAGAGTTTCAGTTTTTCTCATTCCCTTTCAATGAACTACCATAAAAATTGTTCATTTCTATTTTATTATCTCCCTGTTCACTTCTTCAGCCAGTGTTAATCCCCCTCTTCATGTTTTGTGCAATGTGGTATGATATGAATGAACAACTGTTGAGCGGTGAAGGAAGTACTAAGATTCTTTCCTTGCTTAAGCTTAGGAATAAACACATGAGGAACTCTAGGTTTGTTAATCTACTTTCTGAGTATTTTTTGGTCAAGGAATCTACTTTCTGAATCTTACCAACGAGATGTTTTAAAACTAGAAATGTTTTATAGTTTCATATCCATTTTAGCTAATTGTAGGATAAAGCATCCATTTTTGCAATCCTGTTTTGCATTTTGTAATTAATGGGTTTCGGTAATTCATTGAATGCCACAATGAAGGAGTACGATCCTCTTTAAATCCTTGATTGTACCTATTTTTGTCTAGTAGGTTGGAAAACCTCTTTAAATCATCAGTTATAGCATTTTTGTCAATTTGTTCCAGCTGTCTGTTGAAAAAATTGAATGCATTTTACCAATTATATCAATGAATACATGTTTTCTAGGTGAGCTCATCAGTGAGTGCTCTCTAAGCTTTCACATAGTTGAGGTGGTCTAGCATTTACTTGAGTGCTAATTGTGTATTTGAGATGAGAAGTGTAGTTATTTATCGTTTGTTTTGACTTTGCAGGTGCAGCAGTCGCTACCTATTAAGTCTCTGTCTTGTAAGTTAGTAGGGAAAAGTCCAGCCTTATCGTTGGAGGCATTCCTGAGAGACCATTATTTATCAGGAACTCCGGTGGTAATCAGAGATTCCATGGATCACTGGCCTGCTAAGAGTAAGTGGAATGACATGAATTATCTTAGAAGGGTTGCTGGCTTCCGTACAGTCCCCGTTGAGGTGATTACATTTACCACTGAACTCTATATCTGTTGCATATTCCAACATTAAATTGATCAGCAGATTTCTAACCATATCCAGAAGATAAGTCCTCTTTAAAGCAAATGACAAGAATGCAAGTCCCTTCTTCTTGAAATGTATAAAGAGAATGTATTCGTATAGCCAGTGGCGGACCCAGGATTTTCGTTCAGGGGGTTCGAAAAATAAAAGTATAAACGTGTAAATAAGCCTTTAGAAATGGAAACCTTGAATTCTTTTGGGTTTAAAACCAAACTTTTAGCACATTTTTTAAAGTAAAAAAAAACTAAAAAAAACTTGAAAAACAGAACTGAAAATTAAAA
Organism: Solanum tuberosum; assembly: GCF_000226075.1. Lineage (NCBI taxonomy): Eukaryota > Viridiplantae > Streptophyta > Magnoliopsida > Solanales > Solanaceae > Solanum > Solanum tuberosum. The sequence continues at coordinate 166,261 of NW_006239026.1, read as the reverse complement.
AAAAACTAAAAAAAACTGAAACTGAATAAGAAAAAAATAAAACGCTTTCACTGGGATTCGAACCGGTGACGTACAACTTAATTTCAGGGTACTTGCCACTGCACCATCAGTTTCTCTTTGTTATTGAGGGGGTTCAAAATATATATATCTACAGAAATTGAAAAACAGAACTGAAAATTAAAAAAAAAACTAAAAAAAACTGAAACTGAATAAGAAAAAAATAAAACGCTTTCACTGGGATTCGAACCGGTGACGTACAACTTAATTTCAGGGTACTTGCCACTGCACCATCAGTTTCTCTTTGTTATTGAGGGGGTTCAAAATGTATATATCTACAGAAATACAGAAAATTTACCTTATATATACTGTGTAATATTTTGCCGAGGGTGAACCCCCTGGATACCACGTGGGTCCGCCCCTGCGTATAGCATGTGAAAAGAGAATCAACGAGCTCAGGGCTTAGTTTCACAATATTGTTACCGAGTCCAAATTTATAGCTAGCTTTCCACGTTCTCAGTGGAATATGATATAAATGTTTCATATTAAAAGGGTGTCTCTTGTGTGCTATGTCAACTCTAATGCAATCAATGCATGAATTCACTCAAAACTTGATATCGACTTAAGCCATTTTCCAGGTTGGAAAGAACTATTTGTGCCCAGAATGGAAGCAAGAGCTGATCACATTCTCTGAATTTCTCGAGAGAACTCGATCCAATGATACTACCTCTGTGGAAACTACGTACTTAGCTCAGCATCAATTATTTGATCAGGTATAATTTTCCTCTACATTTATTTCTGTATATTTGTGTAAACACTTTTACCTTGAACTTATTTTTTTGGAATTAGTGGCTTAGCTCTGTAGCTAAATGACAGATACAAGAGCTACGGCAAGATATTGTTATTCCTGATTATTGTTTTACTGGAGGTGGGGAAATCAGGTCGCTTAATGCTTGGTTTGGTCCAGCCCGGACTGTGACGCCTTTGCATCATGATCCTCACCATAATATACTTGCTCAGGTACTACATACAGCCAAATAGCATACATATTTTTACAATAAGCTTCCTGAGCTTAACAAAAAGTAAATCAGGTTGAACCATAGGTGATTGCTTTGATTGATTATTTTTTAGGGGGGAAAGTTTCTGCTACTGTGTGCATGTTGATATGTTTCATTTTTATTTCTTGTGATCTTCTGCATTTCAATTTACAGGTTGTTGGCAAAAAGTATGTACGGCTTTACTCAGCGTCACTTTCGGATGAGCTTCACCCACATAGTGAAACCATGCTTAGCAATTCCAGCCAGGTATATGCTTCTCCCTTATTTTTAATTGCAGTTCACCAGAATTGTCATTTCAACGGTCTGTTGTTCAGTATTTTTAGCCTTGGTTAGTTGTTACCAACTCCATTTATGCTAGTGTCTTTGTTTTACTCGGTATAGTATTTAAAAGAAGATTTGAAAATGTTGGTTGTTAGTAATAAGTACTACTCATGTGTCGTGTTTTATGATGGTATTTGGCTAGACACGGAGTTTTAAGATGTTTATTTGACTTGCATATCAGAAAGAGTAGATTGGTGATGGTTGAAAGGTTCATATTAAAGTTTGTGTAGTTTATATACTACTAATTCTTCCTAAAAAGCTGTAGATCTTATATAGAGATGACACTGTAACAAACATTTTACAATGTTCCAACATAGGAAGTGTCATCAATTGGGAAACAGGGAGCTGATCCAACCTATTGCCTCTCTATTGCCTCTCTATCTCCACGGGTAGGGTTAAGGTTTGTGTATACTCTACCCTCCTTAGACCCCACTTGTGGGATTTCACGGGTATGTTGTTGTTGTTGGAGATGATCCAACCTATTGACTAGTGTTCTCAGAGAGCAGGACAAAGGAAAAGTCCTCCTGAAAAATGGGTTCCACAGAACATATGTAGTTTTATGAAACTGATTTTTCTTTTTAGGTTATCGAAATTTTGGGATGGCTGAAAAGGGAAGTCCGACTATACTTCTAGGACAGAGTGAATAGTGAATACTGTATCTTTTAGGGAAAAAGTAACCGATTTCTCTTTCCATTTTTACTCTGCTGCACATAACTGCACACGACAACACATATCAGGGTAGAAGAGAACTATTATATGCATCTCAAGGTTCTGCTTCTCTTACATATCTGAGGGTTCCACTTATATTATTGTACCTCTCTTTGATGAAACTTACGATATCGTTTTTCCCTTCCAATTGTATGGTTGTTGCTTACTTTAGATGGTTGATATCGCCTACAGCTTTTCGTCTGAACACATTTGAAATCTTGTTTGAAGGTTGATCTAGACAACATTGACGAGAAAGAGTTCCCAAATATATTAGACCTGGAATTCCAGGACTGTATTTTAGAGGAAGGTGAGATGCTTTACATTCCCCCTAAATGGTGGCACTACGTCCGCTCTCTCACGACAAGCTTTTCAGTTAGCTTTTGGTGGAGTGATGCTGAAAAATTAGACGACTGATCGGTCTCATCTGGTGTATACAAAGGAACCAGTTCAACCATCATTCTTCTGCAGATAGCAATGTGGACTTCACCACTACTAATGCATTAACTGTCATTGTCCAGTGTGATTGTTTCAGCTCCAAGTAGCCTTGTTGTCTTTGAGACTTTAATGATGAATTTTTCAAAGAGGTGGCAATCTTGCTTTATTACTTGAAGGTTTGTCTGATCATTATCATGAATTTGGTAAATAAGGTGAAAATGAATTTATTTTCTTATTTGGAATTGAGGTATAGTTATTGTTGTAGGATTTCGCGAGATGAAATGATAAAAAGGTTCAGAATTGTTGGTTTCACGAGTCTCATACCTTTACTGTCGTTTTTTTTATCTATCTAAACTATTGGTCTTTTGGATTAAAACAAATTTTGATGCTAAGTTGGCCAAATATTGTGCTCACTCGACAACAAGTGTCCACAAAAAATGATAGTTTTGAAACACATGCACTATCAGTCTTTTTTTGTTGTTAGAGTTTTTAGATTAGATTATAAAATAGAAATTTAATATTATCTTATCTTAATTCTTGTGTATTAGTTCATGAATTTTTGAAATATGACTGACCAATTTATTTGTCTCCAAATTTTGTGGTCCATTCATGATGATCTAGTGAATGATGCACATTATTTTTATAGAATTTTGCCATTATTTTTTTAAAGTTTTGAGGTAGCAGAATAGAAATTCATGATTATATATGTTTTTCGTGTGCATTAGTCTATAAAATTTCTAAAATATGTTTGATCGGCTCCATTTTATTCCAAATTTGGTGGGGCTATTTGTGACAACATAGTGAGCGATACACATTACTATGTAAAAGAGATAGGTTTGGGATTTTAATTTGGTATGAATTCATTTGGTTTAGTGGGTCGGATTTGGATTAAAATAGAAAATCGGGCCATTTTAATCGAAATTGGATATTTTTAGTTGAATTGGGGCTTTTCATCCAATTGAGGGTATATGTGACAAGTATAGTAAAGGTGAGGGTAAAAACAACTTCATTTTAACGGTAAGCATAAAATTAACTAATAAATGAAAGTTGAGATGTATTTTTGACCATTTTCCCAATTATTTTTAAAAAACGATATAGATAGCTTTTAATACTTAATCATCATAATTAATTAACATACATTCTCATTTCATCAAATCGATACAATAAAATTAATATGATTTAATATAAACACTCGATGAAATATGCAATAACACATGAAAAGACAAAAAGCTTCTATAGGAACTCAATTATCATCAATTAATATAATCCAACAAAGACAAAATTTCAATAGCATCTTTCATTCTCTTTTCTTCTTTCCACCATGGAAGGTGAAAAAGGTCACATAGTTCTCTTCCCTTTCATGGCACAAGGTCATATAATCCCTTTCTTAGCTTTAGCTTCAAAATTTACCCAAAAGGGTTACCAAATCACTTTCATAAACACACCATTAAACATCAAGAAACTCAAATCATCATCAAAAAACCCTTCAATTCACTTTCTTGAAATACCCTTTAACAGTACTGAACATAATCTTCCACCAGATGCTGAAATCACTGATTCTTTACCTTATAATCTTGCCCTTAAACTTCTTCAAGTTTCCCCTTCACTTGAATCTAACTTCAGATTCATTCTTACTAATCTTGTTAACCTAAAGATTGGATTTTTCAAGAAACCCCCAATTTGTGTTGTGTCAGATTTCTTTTTTGGATGGTCAGCTAAGGTAACTCATGAATTTGATATTTTACATTCTATTTTTGTTGGTGCTGGTGGTTTTGGATTAGCTTGTTATTACTCTATGTGGATGAATTTACCTCATAAACATACTGATAATCTTGAGTTTATACTGCCTGATTTTCAAGAAGCTGGAAAATTTCATGTTACACAGTTGTCACCTAGTCTTGCTATAGCTGATGGAAATGATGATTACTCAGTTTTTCAGATGAAAAATCTTCCACTTTGGAAAAACTCAGATGGGGTTTTGTTTAATACAGTTGAGGAGTTTGATAATAGTGGATTGATGTATTTTAGAAGGAAGTTATGTATACCTGTTTGGGCAATAGGACCAATACTTTATCAAGAAAATGATACTAAAACTCCTAGGAAAGAATCAGGTATTCCTTTAGTAAAATGTAAAGAATGGTTAGATAATAAGGATGAAAAATCAGTTCTTTACATATGTTTTGGTTCACAAAACACAATTTCGCCATCACAAATGATGCAACTAGCAAAAGCATTAGATGGGGTTGAAGTAAACTTCATTTGGGTGATTAGACCACCTTTAGGATTTGATGTAAATGCTGATTTCAAACCAGAAGAATGGTTACCAGAAGGGTTTATTGAGAGAAATCAAGAAAATGAACAAAGAGGACTAGTAGTGGTTAATTGGGCACCACAAGTTGAAATCTTGGCTCATGAATCAATAGGTTCATTTTTGAGTAATTGTGGTTGGAATTCAGTTCTTGAATCATTGATCAATGGGGTTCCATTAATTGGATGGCCAATGGCAGCTGATCAGTTTTTTAATGCTAAGTTTTTGGTTGAAGAAATTGGTGTTTGTGTTGAAATGGCTAGAGGGACAACATTTGATGTAAGTTATGGAGATGTAATTGAAAAGATTGAGTTAGTTATGGATAGTGAAAGTGAAAAGGGGAAAAGATTGAGGGGTAAAGCTTGTGAAGTTAAAGAAATGATTAAAGATGCTACTAGAGATGAAGATGATTACAAAGGATCTTCTGTTAGAGCTATGGATGATTTTTTTAATTTGATGATGAAAGAAAGGATTGGCTCACAATAATTGACTTTTTTTTTTTGTTAATAATAAAGAAAGAGAAATCTAGAAGAAAAGTTCAACCTCTTTCTTTACCTTTTATATATATATATATATACATAATTTTATTATTTTTGGATGTTTCAAGTTTTCTTTACTTTTTGAAAAAAGAAATGATCAAGGTTGTCGTGGGATGGATAAGATCCTATCATCTTTATTCAGGAGTCTCGAGTTCAACTATTCAAGTCTTGGATATGTGAAAATCTTAGTAGGGAGTGTTTCTCTCTTAAATGAACTTTGTGTGGCACAGAGTCTAATTAATCGTGATTTCAATGTGGATAGCGAACACTAGATTAGAATTTTCCTGCGACATGAATATTGATTAGTCAGAACTTCAAAGCGAATATCAAATGCCAGATGAGAAATCAAAAGAAAGTTTACAATATATGAAAAAGAAAATTTGTGGATGTTTTAAGAGTGTTGGAATTGAGCTTGTAACAATATATTGAGTTCATTTTTAAGTTATAGGTTTCTATTCTTTGGGATAACTTTTAAGTTCTAACTTTTAATGTTTTTTTTAAAGAAATGTTATATAACACAATGTCTACGTATAGTACAACAATTATTACCAAACTTATTTTCTAGTTAATTCTGCATATACAAGCTCGTTTTTATTATTGATTTTAAGCTTAAATAAAGGAGGACCATATGAAAACGCTCTTTAGTGGAGCTTTAACCCTACATGATCGTACCAAGAAACTATTGACTTGGCTTGGTAGGTGGGAAGTAAGTCCAAAGATCACTGATTAGTCGAATGAGTCCATTTCTTTGATCTATCATTGAGTTAATTTCTTGAATATTCACCATATTTTAAAAATTGTCTACTAAAATCACTTTTATTTCTTTTAATGACATGTCAATCAACGTAAAACCAGCAAAATTCAAGATGATAGTAATTTTCCTAGAACTAGAAGAAGAAAAAGATTAGTGAATACATGTTGAACCAATATTGAATCTCAAAAAATCAATTACAAAAAAAAAAAAAAAAACTCACCAATTTCTTAGCAGAAATAATGAATTTGGATGGTATTGTCATTGAGAGTAAAATATATACATACACTATATGAATTACATATCTCAAACAAAACAATATGCCTTCCCC
>NW_006239026.1:110320-158690 GCF_000226075.1 Solanum tuberosum | reverse complement strand
CCCCCAAAAAATAGAAAAAATATATTATATACTGCTTATGTGACATTTTTTTGCTTATTTCAAACTTCTTAATTTTGTTCATGTGATGAACATAAAATCATATTTAAAAACTACGTAAAATAATATACCAATTAATAATTTAAAAGGAATATAAAAAGTTATGATAAAAAAAATAACTTGTTTGACTCTTGAAATTCTAACATCGATCCATAAGTTGGTACAAAGGAGCAAGTAATGTGGCCTTGATAGGTGAGAGCTTTCATCAATGTTGTGAAAAACCATGTGAAAAAAAAGACTCAATTATTATAAAAGAAGAAGATTGATATGTGCATTAAAACTATTGTTTACAATCAGACCTATTTTTATCCTATATGCATGTTACACCATGAAAGTTTTCCAATGTGGGACTATAAGAAAAAAAATAAAAAATGTGGGACTATAAACAAAGCCTAAATATATATAACTTAACTATTCTAAAAATATTCATAATAACCCTTTTAACAATGATGCTAAATACTGATTCGTTTCAATTTATGTGAACCTATTTAATTGAGTTTAGAGTTAAAGAAACACTTGTATCGGACACTGGGTAAAACCCCAACCAGGACCAACAAGTCCTAGTACAAAAGTGAAGGAAAATTTGTTACCTGACTTCTCATGTCCTCTTTTTGTAAGGGGTAATCAATCATAAGTAATGCAGATTAGTTCAATATTCATCATCATAACCATAGTGTTGATCATAGTCATATCCTCCAACATCCTCATCGTAACGCATATCCTCATCGTACTGCACAAATGGTTCTTCATAAATCTCGTCTTCTTCCAGAAAAAAATTTCTGCTCTCGTTATGATTGGTGGAATCATCCACATTTCGACTCTTCTTTGGGTTCTGTAGAATTTCCTGTGTAAGTAAAGTAACATGATCAAGAGTTAAACATCTTTTATCGAGATGAGAGCAACAAATGCTTTAGATTTGTGTAATTTGTCCTGTAGATGTTCAAAATTTCAGGGTGCTCCCGGAATTCTCATCTACTTGAGATCCCTACCGGGAGTTGGAGTGATTTCGAGGTTGTAGGTCTTTTTATAATCCTCCAAAGTTAATAATAGGGAAACCAAGGAGCTGAACTAAGATCAGGTCTAATCCGAGGTAGAGAGGCACAATGCAAGTTATAGGTACGGTAAAATTCAGCAACTTTGGCTCAAACCATGTATCCATGTTAAGAAATTCATTTAACATGTACAGATAGTCTATTCAGAGCCCAATAAACTATAGATTCAGTATCCGCTGAATGGAATAGAACAATTTATATGTCGGGATTGGATGAGTGTATTAGGGAGTTGTCAAATGCTTCTCCCAGAACTTTAACAGCAGAGATCATGAGATGAGCAGCAGTGGCAAAGGAAAAGTCTGACAAATCTACAATATTTTGATGCCACATTATTTAGTTTTCATTATTTAATATCCTCCCAGTTCTTGAATATCCAATTATTACGCATAATAGCGTCTCAAAGACTAGCTAACCCCGTCCACCACCAACATCGAACATTCTGCTTATGTTCTTTTCAATAAAGAAAATGATATTCTGGTAAAGGAATTGAGATCTGAGTAAAAATTGAAATTAAAAGCAGGTATATTGGAATTCTAAAGAAATTTTGGAGTAGGAGAAGCACGTACAGAATCATCAAAAAGCTTTTCGAGCAGATCATAGTTGATCTTAGTGCATAGCCTCTGCATCACATGATATAAAGCAAGGTAAGATACAAACAACACAACCAATAGATCTGATAAATATTGTGTCATGCAAAAGAGGAAGGTATACCATGCAATGCAAACATAATACAAAGAGGAAAAGAAATGATTTAAGACCAACAGGAAGAAACCAAAATTCTTCTATGTATTTTACGTAGTTACCTATTCCTACAGGTAAACTGGACTTGCAAGCTTATTTGTAACCCTTATAATCATCCAAATTCAGGCAAAATGTGACAGATACATTGAAATTGAGGAAAACCTTGAGTCTACAATAATAATAGGGACATGCAGGAACATTCATCAAGACTATGAACACTCGTGGAAAAGGTAAGAAACTTCCATAACACAGAGATCCCTGTGAACAGAGTGCTAAAGATTGTAAGTTTCTTTTCCTCTATCATACACATACCTTTCTAGTTAACATTTGCTTCGTTGCTTCAAAAGGGGTTTTAGCAGGACCAGAATTTTTCAGTTCTGCAGCCCTTTTCTGTCGCTTTTCCTGTATATCACAAAGCAAAATGTAAGCTAATTCTAGGAGATCTCGCAACTATTGTGTATGAAAAATTTCACATGCATATGCTATTCTTATGGTAAGTAACTAAAGGAAGAGAAAACATGTTGTAGTCAGTTGGTGTTGTATGTTCATTTTCTTCCAGAAAACCCACATGAGTGCTTGTGGAAAACTATACATTGCCTACAGTTGTGATTGTTTAGCTCAAATCGATTTTGGAGAAATCAATCTGGATTTAAAATTACCAATCTAAGTCTTCAGGCAAAGATATATTACCTTGTGAATGCAAAGTTGGAAGACAAACAATATGCATGGACATAAGACGCATCGGAAGGAGAATGTTGAAAATGAAGCTAGAATCATCAAGAGTGAACGAAGATACGAAAAGAAACTCAAAATTAAGGGGGAGTGTTATAAATATACTTGTGAAATATTCTAGAATTACTAAATGCATTTTGGTGTTATCCATGCGACTTTAGGATATTTTATGTGATTAGGTGCATAACCATTATATTATCTAGGTGCATGATCTTTTTTATTAGTTATATGACTTTTATGTTATTATTGTGGCTAAGTTCATAGTGTGTATATGAAAATATTCAGTAGAAGTATGTCTTAGCACCGATAGAAAGAGCCCCTCGTAATGTTGTTATATAAGAAATTTATCATAATACTTAGTGAACCTCATGTTTATCAAACCTTTCCATCCTCGTTGTACCTTACCGTATTTTATATGAAGAAACTAGCTAATACAACACTATGAAACTAAAAGGATCCCTTATTTTCCTAACACTTGAAACTCGGAAACAATCTCAAAAGTTTGACCACTAGCAGAATTGAGTGTTTTTGTCTCATTTTCGATCATTGTACCCAAGCCTTGAGTCCTTAAAAATATAAGAGAAAACCGCAAGTCATTTTTCAAATGTTTGTTGTGTTTAAATATATTAACAAACATCAACTTCTTAACAGCCATAGACATCAACAAAGTTACCCTTCTCTTAAGGTTTCTTGGTACCTCAATGTGACATCAATTTTCACCAGGTAACAAACTCAAGATAAGTTCAGAGTACAACCTTTCTTGATTCTGCAACATTATTAGCAGCAGCAGCAGCAAGCCTTCGTGCATTTTGCACATCCTCCGAACAGTTAGATAAAATGAACTCGTCAGCCTTCTTTGCAGCTAATGCAGCTGCTTCATTAGCTGCTTTTTCCTATAAATATTAATCAGCAAGCTCACTCAGAAGAATGAAGGGAAAGGCATGTGAAGAAGTGAGTGCAGACTACTGTTTTTGTGATGAGAAAAGTCGCCGAGAAGATGGACCAAAGGAAGCAAAAGTGTAGCAAAACACTCATTGCTTAACCACAGTCAACTTAGTAGAAGAGACCAAAGAATCATAATTAAGAAGAACAAAAACAAATTGATCTAACACAACAAGACCTCTATTATAACTGCTAAGCGCTAGTAGTAATCTCATGAACCAACAGTAACTTCATTCAAGTACTTGTTAATATATTTATAAATCCTAAGACTACTATAAGACCTTGTGATCTACATTCCGATTTTACATGGTGATTTGCAAAGAAAATTAACTGAATCACCTCATATTCCGGGTTCATTTTTTCCCAAATGATCTTCTTACAGCGCTTCGCCTCCTCGTCAAGAAGATAAATGTCAATCTGACAGAAATTCCAGCACAGAGTAACAGCCACGACAGGTTAGTGAACCAGGAAATACATGTCCAAATATTGCACAACTAAATCAAGTTGCCACAGGTAAACATTCTGTTGAAGCAGAGTTTTTCATATATTTGCTAACAAACTGTTTTTTTAATCAAGTAAATGTATTCTCATTCAAAAACATAGCCAAACTAACTGTATACAAACTGTTATAATACTGTAAAGAATGGATACTAGGCCTAACTCAACCCCACAAGCTAGCATAAGAGGTGAGAATTTCCCAATCTATATTAAAGAGTCCACTCATCCTTTACACCCCCTCACGCCCAAGGCCGGACATCTGGAGCATGAGCAATTTAATATGAGGTCCAATATTGACAAGAATTGGGATGGGTCCTGATGTAATACCATGTAAAGAATGGATCTTGGGCCTAACTCAATCCCAAAAGCTAGCTCAAGAGGTGAGGATTGCCCAAACCATATTAAAGAGACCACCCATCTCTGGCTGATGTGGGACTTTTCACAAATACAAAGTTCACTTATTATGGATGATGCTTCTTTCCAAGCAAAGGATGATAATTAGGGTCAGCTAGTATCATAATGTCATTTGCTAATTATCATGCGATGAGGTATGGCAGGATGAAATCCGTCTTAATCACAGCTTTTGCACTAGGCCAACATAGATTTTTTAATAAAACTTTCAAGGATCATGACCAGTGGAGTTACCCCCTACTAAATGAAAACCAACATAGAAGAAGTAGCACACCTCTACGTCATCAATATCAGGGAAGTTCCCTGATTCATCATGATCATCAGGACCCATACAATCCATGTCATGTACTGTATCATGAGTCATGTTATGCTCAGCTTTAGCCACTGAGAATGCCCCTGCATCTGGGAGAAAAGCAACTTACTCTATGGTTTTGATCCAGAACTCTCTCCCAACATTCTAACTCAAGAAGAAAATAAGCATTTACCTATTTTCTCAGACCCTGATATCTGCACATTTTTACTCCCGGTCACACTCTGAGTGTTCCCTTCCTTTTCAGGCTGATCATCAACCAAAAGAAAACAAAAAGAGAATAAATGAGGCACTATTCAGAAAGCAAAAAAATGCCTGCACATTTACAGTAAACACCAATTAGAATCAAGATTTTGGCACTAGCCTAAGGAAAGACTTCTAAAAAAAAAAATCACAAAAAAGGGCCGGCTACTATTCTCTATTCTGAAGTATCATTCAATTGAAACTCATTTTATTCTGAAGTATTATCAGGATCACTGAAATAAACTATAATTATAGTAAGATAAAATGGCTTTAATTAAAAGTCGATCATCATCATACATTTAAGTGGCAGGAAAATGAACATTTGCCGTTCCTTGAAGAGGTGGAAAGGATACATAAGGAAAGTATTAGGGCTCGTCTTAAATTTTGTAAGAGAATGCTTAAGAAACACATAATTTATCTTTCTGCAGGTCAAACTCTGTTTAGTGCAACCTCCTATTTAGGAATTTCATCCAAAGAAAATCTAGAGTCTAAGCAGAAATCGTCTTCTCCCTACACTTTCTCTATTTTCTTATAGATACCAATTCTTTTCTTCAAATGTATCCTTCCATCTTGAGACTTTAACCTGACTTTTGTCCTTTCCAACAGTCAAAAGCATTCTTGAAAACATAAAATTCTACTTTACAACTACAAGGTAATAATGCTTTTGGATAAGTAGCAGCTCCAATGAGTACCTCAGTGACATTGTTCTCCACCTGATTGGACATGGAAAATTTTGGATCCTCAGAAGCTTTTTTTGCCACTAATCTTCCCCTCTCAGCATCTTGGAAGGCAGGAGGTTCAGATCCTCCATCAAGCCCACCCGAAAGTGTTACAAACTGCAAACACATTCATGAGCATTACATATGATTATACTACTGAAAACTTAAAAAGGCCAGGGTACCAAGTAATTACATCACTGTAACAACTTTCACAAAGACCATGAGCAAAGGGCAGCTCCACACTTTCTCTGTGTTCACATAGCACTTCTGTGATCCCAGATCCTTTTGATCCCGAACAAAATTGTTGGGCCAGCCTCTCTTCTTTCTCAAGCTCCTTGGCTCTTGTATTGAACTCCTCAATCTAGTTGCAAGTTAGAAGTACAGGTATTAAACTCGGAAAGGAAATTTTTGGCTAACAAGCCATCACCAGAGGCAACTTGCATCAAACTCAACTATTAATGTATAAAGAGAAAAGGAGGGAGTTAAGATTTTAGATTCCCAGACAAATTTGTTTTGACTCTCAACAATAATATATATGTCATTAGAGTTGTCAATATGGGCTAGCCCATCCCATCCGGGCTAACCCATACAAACTTTGAAATTTGATGGGCCAGACCGGGCTAGCCCATTTTTTGTGTGGGCCAGAAAATAGTCGGCCCAGCCCATAAGTATGTGGGCTACGGGCTTTGCCGGGCTAGCCCTCTTTTCTTAAAAGTATATTTTTTATGATTTTTTAAATTAAATTATAATTAAAAAATATTATCATAAATATCGACAAGACAATATTACATGGTGTTAGTGTTAATACTTGTTAATCAAATACACAAATAAAATTATCTTTATATTATTTATTAAGTTTGATTTCAAGTAAAAGTATAAATAGCTAAATAGAAATATAAACCTAATTGTTTTCCAATGATCATAATAAAACACAAAAACTATGACAATATTTCATAGGCTGTGGCCTATGTAGTGATTCCCTAGAAATTTTAGGGAGTTTTTATTTTATGTAGTACATGTTTTATAAACATAATTTGTAATTAAATTGTAATATTTCAAACTTTAAACAAATTTTGAGTTTAGACTCTTGTTATTTTTAATATTCTATTTTATTTTTATTTTTGAATTAATTTTTATTTGGCCCACGGGATGGCCCTATCCATATTTCTCAAGCCCCACAAATACGCAGGCTTATACAGGCCGGGCTAAAAAGCTCTTTTCTTAAATGAGATCCAAAAATCGTAGCCCAGCCCTATCAAATCACGGGTTAGGCCAGGCCGGCCCAGCAGGCCTAGCCTATATTGATGGCTCTATATGTCATCAAGCACACCAGGCTCATAAAAATAGCACATCACTAGGCATAGGATGATTTCTCCTGAACATGAGCATAAATTTCCCTGAAGCCCGAGGCCCCCAGCCCATGGACAAGTTCTTTTTAAGATTCCACTAGTTGACCAAGAGGGAAAAAAAGGAGGAGGAGTCAAAGGCAGGTGAAATTAAAATCTTTCCAAAGTATAGGTATTGAGTGGCTTCATGACATACCAAAACTGGTTATACTGTGACAGCTGTAGACCAGATGAGATCTTTCATTTGCTCTTTTTTTGGGTCTTTTGTTAAGAGAGTAGTACGCATATCCTGTACTAGATGTATATGCAATCCATAAGTTTTACGATAACGGTTCCAGCATGGGTACCAAATTACGTTATATGCCTTGTCCATGAACAGGAGTAAGCACCTCACAATACTACATTACTTTTTAAGAAAAAATTAATAGCTGGTCCCCCTCCCAACAAAAATAAAAGGACCTGCAGACATGCTTAAATACATGCACATGAAGCTTTTCAAACAGAGAATATCAAAGTATCAGCAGTGGTCATCCTACCAGTTTTTGGTACATACCGTTAAGCTCCCAGATTCTGTGTTTTCAAATTCAATCAAACGCTTGGTCAATGTTGCTTCACAAATATGTACAACTTTAATCTGTTGACCAAAAAAATAAACAAAATAGGAAAGGAAATATCATGTTCCTTGTGCTATGTGACCATAAAAAATAAATGTGAGAGTCGTACAAGTGTTTGTACTACATAGGCTTGAACATAAAATAAGTAAAGAAAGTATAACAAGAACAGTTGTCAAGTTCAATGTCAAGAAGAAGTCCAAATCTGTGACCAAGAAAGAAGTAGTCCTCGAAAACTAGCTAAAACGCGTAAGAGTTCACAAAGCAGAATAAAACTTTTTTTTATATGAAGTAAGATGTTTCATGAGAAGGCATCAAGCAGATGCAAAGCTTGCAAAAGAGAATTAGGTCAAGCCAGATACATAAAAGACTAGGAAACCTTACTTTCACACACATTATCATACTTTCAGATGCACGTAAGTTGTAAGCGGAATACTTACATCATGAAGCATGTCTATAAAGAAATCTGAATTCTGACCATCAATATAAAGAAAATCTAGAACGACCACTTACAATTTCTGATTTAGAACGATTCAGTCCATGTGAAAGAGCAGCAATGTATAGTGCAGCTCCACATACCCCACTTGGCTTTCTCCCTGTCTATAGACAATTTATGGATTTGTGCAAAAATGTAGTGATTCTTATTAGTTCCATTGAATTATTCCAGTAACTTCTACATAAATTATATGCAAAGAAAATCATGTATAACCTGCATCCAATCACGCTTCATGCTGGCCACAATGAGAAGTGCAGTTCTAGAAACATTTGGCTCCCTACCCCCAAATAAACCTACATTATAAATTGATAGTCTTCACTGATGAACTCCAACAAGCTAACAGCAAAATTATATTGACTAAAAGAGAATAAAAACAAATACAGAAAGGCAAGCGAAAAGTAGAATGAAAGGCAACATAGTAAGTAAGGTGTAATTGCAAAGGTACTCCACAGGTACAACAAATAAGTTTTTCGATGGAACAGGAAGGAAAACAAAAAGAATAGAGTTCTTTTGCACATACCAATAAACTAAAGAGCGGCGCATTACTGTGCAGGAAAATTGAGGTAACATGCACTTTACATATGAAAATAAGCTATCAGATGAGAAGAACATGAGAGGAATGAAATGAGGTCTGCCTCATCTTTATTTTTGATATCCTGCTACATCAAATGTCACATTGATCATTGCCCAACATTTTTGATAAAAGACCATTGTTTCCTTCCCTAGAGCGTTATCACCTACATACTACTTGAAAAATCATATTAGTTCATTCTCTTCAAGTAGCATTAGGAGCCACTGTCTACCTCCGAGATTTTTTTTGACAAATTCTGCTCTTTAAATGCGTTCATTCTTCCATCCTCCAAGTATAATGACACATGAAATCATAGTGTATAACACCTTTGTTTGCCGAGAACTGCAGCTTGTAATGAAAATTTTCGTATTGAACAGTTTAAAGCATGCAATTAAATGGTTTTTTGCTATACTTCCTGAACGTGTGATTAGATAGTCATGTTCTGACATCGGATGGTAATATACACATCTTTTTTTATTCTGAACTTCCCCTTTCACAATTGCAGTGTGTTATATACCATCTACGAAAGCTTACACACACCTTGTAATATCTGATAAATTATATCATTCATCAATCACATGCTGCTCAATCCCTAATGAGTTACATCAGCTAGATGAATCATCTACATTCATTCCATTCTATTTGGGCAACATTCATTTTAATACTAAATAATTGTCTTTTAAGCCAAATTAGAGGTTCTTAGAATCTCCTACATATTCCTACACTGACCAATAGATCTTCTTCTCTATGTGTTGCTTGCACCTTCTGTTGAATGTGATTTCAAAGTTAGTCCAATCTAGTATTGCAACACATTTATTCATAACATTTGTAATCCGACCACATTCATTTTGTGGATATGTATATAATCCTGGTCCCGCTACTAACAGTTAAGAACATTACATATTACTCTTACTAACTCTGACATGAAAAGTCATTAATTCTCTGCACGCCCCATATCAATTATGAAAACCCACACACTTAACAAACCTAATACCAGACACTTTAGTGGTTCTAATATTTAATAGTATGAATTTGGTTCGAGTCTTCCAAGTTCCAACAAGCCACTAAGTCTTCAATTTGGACTAAGGACGCTAAATCTGCCCAAACCACAACACTAACAGCTCTAGTCTACAAAGGAGTTTAGATATAAATGGGTTATAATAAAAAGGACTAAGATTTGCCAGACAGTGGCCTAAACAGAGTCCATTTCCCACCAAACATAGTAGAGGACGTCCTCCTGGCTGCTTCTATGATGAGTTGCAGAAAGAACAGCGGGGCTTTCCATGGCAAAGAGATGAACCTCAACTGCTATAAAGTGCATTTCTCACCCACGTATCAACAATGGTGTGTTTTCTATAACACGCACTTCATTAGTGCTAATCTAAAATACTTTTACTCTTAAATTGAGATATTCTGCTACTTAAATTATGCAATATCATTGGCTCAAAAAAAAAAAAAAAGGGGGGGGGGGGGGGGGGGGGGNGCAGATGCAAACCAAGTACCATTTAATATGCATCCACATTAAAATAACTTGCCAGAACAGGCAGAAAAGCCATGCTTGCAGACTAAAATCTTATGGATCAAGATTTTTGAACTTCTCACAATAGAAATCCAAAATGTGATCAAGAGATAAAGTGGAAAGGAAAAAATATATAAACTTTCACCACGATGTTGGTACCTAGGGCAAGGTGGTCAACAAAGAAGCAAGGATTAAAAATAACCAGCAAATCAAATCTAGATAAATACTTACGATCAGTGAATCGATGAATGAAAAGGCTAGGATCCACAGGTTTTTGAATAAATTGATGATCTACAATGCTTAGAAGTTTGCAAAGCTGCAAGAACACAGCACCTAAAATATACCTGTGTTTCATAAGAGAAAAAGGTTGAACAGGCTTCAATTACCATGATAAAGCTAGTGATTAGGTAAATGGTTTCCTAAACTGCCCAACTTCAGGTATAACCCTTCATGTATGGCAAAAATACAATAAGACCTCCTATATTGGAATATTTTTCTAGATTTTTAAGGAGACAACGTATTGGCAAACCTCCAGAATAAGAATCTGCCAATAAAGATTGAATAATTTGTGAAGTCAATAGGGCCACCTAGATTTTTCTGATAGGAAAAAGGAACTCATCGATGTAGAGAGAAGAGGTATTGCAGCAAAGGAGAAAATTCTCAAATACAAATGCCCAAATATACTAAAAATGATATGCTATTCAATCACACTGAAGATTAGTCAAGAGTATGTCGTGGGAAGGGTAGTAAAGCATATTACCTAGCAACAGGTAGCATGTTATATTCATCAGCACCCTAAAACATATTACCTAGTAACTTTCTGAAAGGTCAGCTCTTCTTCTGTCCTAAATTTCCTTCCCACACAAAAGAAGATATTATAACACCTTTATCTTTCTCAAATCCAACATCAAATACTACTCCACATAAGGCTGCTTTCATTTCTAGTTGAACGTGAAGCAAGCTTAGTCTAATTTACTCTAACCACACAAGATTCACATGTAAGATCTGTTTCACGATATATATATAACTACAAGAAGGATCTAAGGGGTAAATAGAATATCGCAACACTAAGCAGGGTGACAAGAACTCCTGACCTTAAGGGCAATCATTTAGTTTTTGCTCAAGATTATTGATCCAAAGTGTTACATCAAAAGAAGAATGAAAGAGAATGAGTTTTAAGGTTTTTTGTAGAAATAGGCTCACTTACACATTTATCCTCAAGTACTCGGAAAAGTCAATGAGTAGGAATGGCTTTTTGCTTTCCCTGCAAGAAAAGTAAACATAAGGATATCCCAATTTGTCACTAGTAAAGTCACTTGGACCAAGAAAAATTACACTAAAAGATTGAATGAAAACTATAATTGTCCTAATTACTCTTTTGATACATGTATTAATCACAAACTTTGTTGCTTTGGTATCCCTCTGTGCTGCATAATATAGTTGGTAGTTTCATCCACAATTTTTGTTGATAAGTAATCATAGATTTTATAAATGCTTGCACTAAACTAGTGCGAGAAAATCTAACTACAGATTGTGCAAATCCCCCATTGTATTTTAAAATTGCATCAACATTTTGTACAATAACCAGGTTGCACCAAAAAGCTAGCAAAATTTATAATGTATCATTTTAGCCCCTGTTAAATATGGAAAAACCTATACTATGTAAAGATGTAAAGATTCTCAAATCCCCTTAATATGGAGATTAAAAGATTTTGTGAGAATATAATTGTCTTCTTTATTTGTATTTCTTGTAAACGTTATTTAGACCCCACAGCTTGATGCAATAATCAAGCATTCCTGAATGCTCTTCTTCTGTTCTCATTTTTCACATGGTGTCAGAGCTAAACTTTTAGTCCCTTCTCTTCTTTCTCTAAATTTCTGTCTCGTAAAAAGAAGTGGTTTTGCTCTCTAACCACTGATGCATGGCTGACATAATAACGTCAACTTGTCAATATCTTAAGCGTCATTACATGTTATCCCACTTCTTTTTTTCTCTTATGGATCGTTTGGTAGGAGGGATAAGGGATAAGGATAACTAATCCCAAGATTAATTTTAACCTTCTTTTTAAGATGAGTTTATCCCATGTTTGGTTGGATAAAATCGTGGGATAACTCATCCCGGGATTGTAGTGTTATTTTTATCCCACACTGAGGGTGGAATAACAATTCTTGGATAACTAATCCTAGGAAAATTAATCCCGGTATAATTTGTTCCCAACCAAACGAGCCCTTAGAGAGCAGAAATATGCTGAAAAATAAAATCATAATACACAATCTCTCACCTACAAACAATGTAAACACAAGCAGCCTCAACTTGCTCTTTCCTACGTCCCCTTGTGAAATTCCTCTCAACTGCAATCTGAAAGTAATATATTCAGCCATAGAATGATATCATGCTAGTAGTACGCATAAGCCATAAAGAATCATACCCTATAGAAGGCCAAAGCTGGATGAGCTATGGAATCACCACCATCAATTCCTAATGCACTCATCACACTCTCTATACCCTTTTTTGCTGCAGGAAGAGGAGTAAATAAATGTTATCAGAAAGACCCTCATACTTTAAAATTATATTAATATCAAAGAGCGATTTAGTATATTCTGAAACCAAATTGGTGCTACGTAGGCACATAGCTTGTGCACCTTGAGAAACATATCAGGATAAAGTGGTCAGCAATCAACAAGAACAAAAATTTTAGTTCATTTGCATATTCTGCTTTTTTTTTACTCGATTACTATATTTATGCTAAGAAAATGGAGTTGCAACTTTGCTAAACTCCAAAAGCTAGCTCAGGAGTGAGAATTGCCCAAAACTATATAAGGAGCAATGGTCCATTTTCTCAAATATCTAACAACCTCTCGCGCGCCCTTGTCAATTAACTAGAGAGTGGACAGCATAACATGGGGACCATCATTGGGTAGACCAAGAAGAGGAATGATTTTGGCTCTGATACCATGCAAGAAATGGACTTTGGGCCTAACACAACCCCAAAAACTAGTTCATGAGTGAAGATTGTTCAAGACCATATAAGACAATAACTCATTCTCTCAACCAATGTGGGAAAATCTAACAATTTACATACTCTATCACTATCATCATTTGGGGCTCATTTTTTAACCATAAACATAAAAAGAAATGAAAATTGAGAAAACAACATTCATATATCCTTCACATAAATTTAAAATAGGAACATTTCCTGGAAGCTGGAAGTTATGTTGTAGATGAAAGGTTAACCTGATACTAATATAAAAGGTTGATGAGCACTTATTGATTTTGACACAAAATAGAGTGGATATACTTGAATGCCTATATTGACAATGAGCATCACAAGCACCTTTTTTTTTAGGAAACTAAATTCAAAAGCTCCCAGTAGACAAAGATACTGAATAAATCATGGATACATTTAGGATGTTAGTGATTCGGACCAAATTTGAAACAAAGCAAATGCAACTGTACTCTAGAAAGCCATAACAACTTTTATTGAAAATCGAGAACTCAGTCAACAATTTTTTTTGTGTTCCCTAAAAGAAACAAACATCAAGTCATCATTTAGCTGAAAAAAGAATGATAGAACCTTTTCCTATAAAGGAAAAGAATGATAGAGTTATATAAATAGGTACAAGGAGCATAACATCTCTTATTACATTATGGAAGGGTTGCTATGCTACCAATGAGGTTTGAATCCTACATCAGTGATCAAAAAGTCATTGTGAGAAAACAACAATCAAAGGTACATAGATACCTTCACGTAGTGTTCTTTCTCGTGAAGTTGAATAGACACTTTGGACAGAACCCACAATCTTTCCTGCCAATTGGCTCTGCAAATGATTTAAGTTAGTCTTGATACAACACAAATTGAATACCATACTTAACAACTTACAAGTTACAAGACACCACATATATAGCTTGTTCAATAACTGCACCTTAAACTAAGCTTGTCCTGTTAGTTTGATTTTAGAATTATTTATCTCCTCAATTGAGCATATATTTGAAAAAATAAAATTATTGACAAAAGCACGTTAATATTAAAATAAAATAAAAAGAAGTACATCAATATTAAAAGCAAAGTCATTCTTCACACTAAAACATGCACAGATGTACAAAAGCATGCAAGATGGCAAAATGGATGATCATCTTCTCATGACATTGTCTAAATAGCTTCTATTCCCTCTTCCAATTTCTCCCCCACCCACAAGTATATGTTTGGGATGACAGTCCATTTGCCTCTCAACTGAAGTGTCACAAAGTGTCTAAGACATAATTTTTCTTTTCTTTTTGATATGTAAACCCCGCCACGAAACATCCGACTCAGGAGCCACGTGGTGGTTTTTTCCAATTTGTCTCTTGGTAACTCAAACCCCACCTCATGGTTGGAGGTGATTGGCCTTTTACTAGGTTATTACTCCCTGATCACATCACAGTAATATTATTAAAGAACTCTACATCAAGTATAAAACTTATTTCCACCATGTGTATTTTCTTGCTTTGCACCTTAAACTCCTTTAATAAAAATGACATTAAGACTGATTAAACACACCGTCCAAACTGGAAAGGATCTCAATCCATTCAAAACTAGATATGATTGAATTTGAAGAAAAACAAACTATCCAGACTATCGATCTCATATGTATTAAGAAGAATATGAAATAACGAACTAACCTGTCCAGCAGCATCCTTGACAAAAGTAGGGTCGCTTAAAATATTGTCTTCATCAAGAACTCTTCCACATAAGGGACAACATCTATAATGTAATGAAATGAAGCATCTTAGAGCAAGACACACACACACACACATATATATATACAAATGAAGCCTCTTATACGAATGAAGAAAATATATAAACTAAAATGAACCAGAGGAGTATTATAATACAGAAGAAAGAACAAGATTGGGAGATGAAGCTCTCACATTTTGCCATCCACATAATCGGGTTGACTGATGTTTTTTGCACAATAACCGCAATATACCATGCTTGAAGTAACCTGAATCAACTAAAGAGAATATCCCATCTTGTAAAAAATTGTTGAAAATTGCATAGAATTCTAACTTTAACAGTCTGCAATATACATTTTTGCAAATAATTCCACGTACACAACAATAACAATGTACTCAACGTAGTCCCACAAGTGGGGGCTAGGAATTCCACATATGATGATTTAGAAAAAAAGAAAACGACACTGTAAATTTATTCAATATTCTTCTAGATGTTGGGATTTGACAGTCCTAAGTTTGGTTCACTTGAATCAGAGTCAAAAGTGAGTGAAGTGCTTGACAAACTTTGGTATCATTAGTGAATATACTAAACATGGTTATTTTGTCAACAATCCATCGACTTAAAAGAACGAAATCAACGACAGCACTTCATCCACTACATAATCCATAATGATCCAATTAGAAGTGGTTAAAATGAGAATAGATGTAAACATAGCTACTAGAAGCACAAGGGGTTTTCCTTTTCATATATATAATCCATAATGATCCAAGTAGTTCATATATATAAACTACTTTTTATTCTTTTCCATATATTTTCTGATATATTTGAAGAAGCCATTTTTTTCCCTATACAGCTTGTTTGGATGGGTTTTACCTATTGTATTGCACTGTATTGTTACTTTCCAATGTTTTGATTGTCACTCAAAATTTTATTTTATCATATTGTCACATCCGTCATTATGTAACAATGAAAAGTACAATTTTATGTAATGATCGAATTGGTGTAAGTTTTTTTCTCATCTTGATCCTACTTATTATTTAATAATCTTATTATGCATTTCTTACCATACCCTTCACGTAATATTTTTGTCCCTACTTGAATTTGAACCTGAGATCTCATGGTGCTCAACTCACTTCATTGACCACTAGGCCACCACCTATATATGTTGCTCGGACACTCCAAAAATGTTAATGCACTCGTGTCGAATCCTCAGTATCCAACACGGTGCACACAACATAAAACCCATGTTCCTATGCAATAGCTCGCAAACCACACAGGAGAGGTAAGTAACCCGCACTAGGCAAACCCGATGCGACAGGCTTGACTCAGAAAGCAAACCACTTGCTTTCACTAGCAAGGGGTTTCGAACTTGAGACCTCCAACATGGAAGTCCCAAGCCCAAACCACTAGGCCACCCCGAGGGATCACTTTCTACTTTTTCTTTAATCAATTTAAAAATACAATAAAATCATCAACTATGAGGAGGTATAGACATGAGAAACTAAAAACAAAGTAAGGGTAAAACATATACACTGCTTATTGGGATACACAACAGCAGTACAACACAAATATAAAAGGCCAATTCTGACACACAATCAAATCAACGGCAATAACATATCCAGTGTAATTTCACAATTGGAGTCTCAGCGAGTCTTAGCTCAACTAAAAAAAAAAAGAACAATTCAAAGCAGCATTGCAAAGAAACAAGACAGACAAAATAACACAATACAAAGCAGATAGTAATAAACACCAAAGACAAAAAAAAAAGCTTAAAAATCACGTTTTTATCAGAATCAAAGATCAAAAATCATATTTTGAACAAATTGCTACACAAATACAACTGTCAAACATATGAAAAATTGAAAGAATGAAACAAAAAAAAAAAGGAGAGGTAGAGTACCGACCAGTTAGTTTGGCCGGTGCCGGCGACGGAAAAAGATCGAGATGTTAAACCCTAATTTTTTTCAAAAATTATATCTTAACGAGATTCGAAACCTCGTCAATTAGTATTAACTCCAAACTCTTACACCTTTGAAACCACTTAACCCAACACTTATCTTTATTGTAGTGCTTGCAACCAACATTATACATTTAAGACTCTGTCGGTCGAGGAATAAATTATTTCGAGATTAATTATCATAAAGTTAGTTATACTATAATTCTGAAATAAGTTATCTCGCGATTTTATTAAACATAGAATAAACTCATCGTAAAATCAATCTCAAGATTAGTTATCACTTATCTCTTGTACCAAACGAGCTCTTAAAGAATTTTCTAATGCAAAAAGTATGGAATTTTTCGGACGGATACTTTTACCTCCTACATTTAAAAGATATAGAGAAATTTAATTTTAATAAATTAAAATATTCTTTTCATAACATAAATTTCATATTAAAATGTATGCTTAGATCAAATTTCAACAACTCATAGTGTATTTTAGATTTTCTAAAAAACAATTGGATTTTTAAGGCCACTTAGACTTCAATAGTTCTCAATTTTACAAGTTTCATTATTTAACTTTTTAACTTTTGTACTTATTTAAAAAGTTTAACTCTCGACATTTCTAAATGAATCGCAATAATGATTAACATCTATGCACTATAATTTTAAATGTACACAATAAACATTTAAATTTATATTATAAAATTAAATAGATAAACACACCTATTGTATCTGACATATGCAAATCAACATATAACTTAAAATTGTTGAATTAAACAACAAACTCTTGTAAACATGAAATCCATATTTGTATGATAAAATAATTAGATTGTACGTAAAGTAAAGTTTTTTTTATTAGTTTAAAAAGAAGAACGCACTTTTTTATTTTTAATTATTATCTTTTTTTCAAATGGATTACACATGGACAACACTTTGAATTTTTACTATTATCTGCCACACATTTTTCTTTTTATTATTTTCTCAAGATCTGCCACACTGATTTTTTATTTTTATATTTCTAATACTCTCATTTCAAGATATACCTTCTCTTTTTTTAATAGAAAGAAATTCTCTGCCACTTTTTAAATTTATTTATTAATATTCTATTTTCATGATCTGTCATGTGATCATTAAAAATAGCACACCAGATTAGAAATTTAGAATTATGCATCTGATTGAATTTATTTTTCTAGTTTCAATTTTAATTATTACACGTATTTTTTTAAAAATATGAACGAGCACTATTTCCATCCATCATTATCAACGTAACCAGTGGCGGAGCCAGGATTTTCAATAAGGGGGTTCAAAATCTAAAAATATAGACACACGAAGTAGCCGAAGGGGGGTCGACATCTACTATATATACCTAAAAAATTATTTTAACCATGTATAAATCATATAATTTTCCGCCGAAGGGGGGTCGGATGACCCCCTCATTGTAAGGTGGCTCCGCCACTGAACGTAACTATCATCATCCATAATCAATATAATCAGCATCGTTAATCATTATTTGCAATCATCATCATTAAGCACAATGTATCATATCAATAACCAACAATCACGACAATCAATCATCATTGTATATTGCCTTACTTTAATTTCATCATTTATCATTCATTAGACATTACCGTCATCCATGACAATTATCGGTCACCACCATATCAATTACTATCATTGACCACTAGTCACTATCTATTGCCCACAATCATCACTAATAGCCATCATCATCACCAACTGCCATATTTTTTTAAAATAATATTTTATTGCTATAGTATTAAACTAATAACAAAGTCTCAGTTTTAGTATTCAAATATTAATACAATAACTTAATATTCAAGCTTAGACATCCAAACACTAAACTTAATGCAACCTTGTTATTCAGACGTACATTCAAATCAAACATTTTAATTTTAATAAAAAAATAAAAATCCCATAAATGATGAATGGGAAACAGATAGGATTATAGGAAGATAGCAATACAAAACAAGTCCCCCACCCACCACCCCCACCAACATTTATATAAACCACACTTTGATCAAATTTTTGGCACAAATATGAAAAAGGTTTCTTTAATTTTGTGGTTTTGTCTATTCACAATATCTTCTTTTCTAAGAGAATCCAAAGAAGAAGGCCATGGAGTTTACATTGTTTACATGGGTGCCAAGGGTTCATCTGATGATCACATTCACCTTATGAGCTCCTTGACAACAAGGTATGACATCGTTTGTCCAGATATTTTTTAGCGAAATATTGTTATGGATAACATATAACATAACATGAAAATCGATTTCAAAGAAAACTTGACTGTTATATAGTGAAATGATGACACATGTTGTAATATTTTAAACAACTTAAATGAAAATGCTAGCTCCATCACTGGTACTGCTAATACTTCATGTTGTTCACTTGTTATCTAAGTAGCTCGGACTCTTCCAAATCCCTGTCGCACCCATCACTACTAGAAACAAAGGTTTTTTTCCCCGCAAATTAT
Organism: Solanum tuberosum; assembly: GCF_000226075.1. Taxonomy (NCBI): domain Eukaryota; kingdom Viridiplantae; phylum Streptophyta; class Magnoliopsida; order Solanales; family Solanaceae; genus Solanum; species Solanum tuberosum. Next base: position 139,295 of record NW_006239026.1, on the reverse strand, counting down.
TAGAAAATTTGTGCCATAAAACATGATTTTCTCACTAAATTCCCACCGAACCAGCTTACTGTAAAAATGTACAGTGAAAAATAAATTATCACTGAAATAGTGGAAAACTTCCTATTTTTTACCATATGGAAACATTACCACGTTTTCTTTTCTCACTGATTCAATCAAAATATCTGTGGGAATGGTTGCTGAACATTTTTCATTGGAGAAATAATAATTTTTCGTAGCAAGTGTCAACACGATGTGGGTGTGGGACTAAACATTTTTCAGTGAGAAAATAATGATTTTGTAGTAGTGAGTGCCAAGTACACGATGTGATGAAGATTCCGACCTCTAAATCCATACCTATATGAGGATATCCGCACCTGAGTCTGAACAACATAGCTTGTTATTACATCTTTCTTTTGTATTGGACAAAGAAGAGCTTCTTTTCTGAGACATTGTATATATTTCATCAGGAGAAAGAATGCAGTGGTACACAGCTACAAAAACAGTTTCTCAGGATTCGCAGCACGTTTATCAGACGATGAAGCTCAGTCGATTGCTCAACATCCCGGAGTTGTATCTGTTTTTCCAGATCCAGTATTTCAACTACACACGACGCGATCATGGGAGTTTCTGAGGGATCAATACAATCTTGTACACAATTTCCCTTACAGTTCTCATTCAAATTCAACCTCAAATGGAGCAGATACCATAATTGGAATTTTTGACACTGGTAGCTAGGAACCCAAACTGCCAAAAAATCTCATTGCACTTTGCTCATTCTCTACTAGTATTAACTTTCTGTATTATATGTTTTAGGAATATGGCCTGAATCAGAGAGTTTCAATGACAAAGGTATCGGTCCAGTCCCATCGCGATGGAAAGGAACTTGCACCAGAGGTTATGATTTCAAATCATCCAGTTGTAATAGGTAACAGTCTTGTTAAACGTTCTGAGTAACCGATCCAGTGTGTTAGCCCTGAGTCCACGGGAACTTAGTAGCTTTTGCTTGAGGTTGTTGTAGGAACCTATAAATATTTGAACCTTGGATCTGTGTTTATGTGGGAAATCACACACAATGATCTTGTTTTTTCGACCTACATTTGCCCCATGAACAAATCTTCAAGGTCAAAAATCAAAACTTGAAGTTTTTCTTATGGGGCAAGCAAGGTTCAAAAGTTCAGGACCATCCACCTCCAAGGTCATTCTTGTAAATCACCCGTCTCAGTGTGTCGTGGTCTTGGAAAAGTAAGTTAATGATAGAAATGACTTGCATCAGGAAACTGATCGGAGCAAGGTTTTATGACGAACCTGGCGAATTTAAAACACCTTTTACGGGCACACCTAGGGATCACGATGGGCATGGTACTCACGTTGCAGCCATAGCAGCAGGGACTCCAGTGGCAGGTGCATCCTATTACGGCATAGCAGGAGGAACAGCCAAGGGCGGGTCTCCAGGGTCCAGGATTGCAGTGTACCGTACATGCAAGCCTTATTCTGGATGCAGTGGATCGGATATTATGAAAGCATTTGATGATGCTATTGCAGACGGGGTCGATATCATCAACTTATCATTTGGTCAACCAGCTGGAACAGAGTTCGAGTTCTCAAAAAATCCTATTGCCATCGGGGCCTTCCATGCTGTACAGAAGGGCATTTTCGTTGTTGCCTCTGGTGGAAATGATGGGCCTTCACCGGAATCTGTTGTCAATGTTGCTCCTTGGATTTTCACAGTTGCTGCAACAACTATTGACAGAAACATTGAGACACATATTCCCTTGGGTGGAAACATGCTAATTAAGGTTTTTAAAAGAAAAAAAACATAGCTATTCGATATATCCACTAGCTATCTATCTTTTCAAGAACATATTTTAATACCCTTTTTAATTTTCAGGGTGGAGGTATTAGCTTTTCCGATCTCAAGAAGTCGCCAGTTTATCCTTTGGTAGACAGTCTATCTGTCAAATTAGACTCGGAAATTGTTTTTGATGGTCCAGCAAGGTAATTGGAAATTGAAATGTATCAGTTTCCATTTCTGGAGCTTCACTAGGAAATAAACTTTTTTCATACTTGTAACTAACTTGAGCAATGTTTAAGGGACTGTGAACCAGATACACTAGATGAACGCAAAGTCAAAGGAAAAATTATTGTTTGTGACCATCTCACCGATGACTTTTCACTAGAAGTGAGGCTAAATGAAGTGAAGAAAAAGGGTGGCATCGGATTTATACTAAGTATTCCTGATGATCAGCTCATAACGGCACCCAAAATAGGATCATTTCCTGGGGCAGTAATCACTCAAGGAGACGGCACAAAGATTCGTTCTTACATCAACTCAACAAGGTACTCACTTTACTTCAAAATAAGCACTTGTTGGGTAACATAGAAAATTGCTAATTCCACCTTCGTATTTTCTAAAGGAACCCGGTGGCAACAATTCTACCAACTGTTAGTGTAGATAATTTCAAACCGGCTCCTGTTGTGGCTTTCTTCTCATCAAGAGGCCCTAATTATAACACTCGAAACCTCCTAAAAGTAAGCATTCCTTATTCTAATTTTATTTCTTTCAAATTTAGGGGTAAGGTCTGTGTACTACCCTCCCCAAATCCCACTTGTGGGACTACACTGGGGTTTTTGTTGTTGTTGCTCGATCTGTGCCCTTTGCACAGTGCCATGATAGTATTGTTCCGAAGAGACAGTAAGGACTCATGATTACTTACATACTTAAGTCATAAAACAGAACATATGTTTCATGCAAGAGTACAAGTAGATCATGTACCAAATGGTTTCTGACATGTACTTGCAGCCGGACATTGCAGCTCCAGGGACAGCAATATTAGCAGCTTGGACCGCAAACGACACAGAAGTAACTCGGTCTGGCAAACAACCACCGCTATTTAACATCGAGTCAGGTACTTCCATGTCTTGTGCTCATGTTTCTGCAATTGTTGCAACACTGAAGTCTCAGAATCCCTCCTGGAGTCCATCAGCAATCAGATCAGCAATAATGACCACAGGTAGTAACCTGATAATAGTTTTAAGTATATCAGTGCCTCCAATTTATGGATTTTACGAAAACAAGTCTCATTTTTTCGATCCCTTTTGTTTCCTTTTAATAGCTTTACAGCAAAGCAATACAAAGAGTCCAGTGATAGTCAATAGTGCATATGGAGAATACCTTGCCACGCCATATGATTTTGGTGCAGGAGTAGCAACTCTGTCTGGACCATCGCAACCAGGTTTGGTTTACGAAACCAAGATCACAGACTACCTGCAATTCCTCTGCTCTCAAGGATATAACACATCAACAATAAAACTCATCTCAAAGAAACTTCCAGACAACTTTTCATGCCACGCCAATTCGATTGATGAGTCAATGTCTAACATGAATTACCCATCAATAGCCGTTTCTCTGTCCAAAGTAAGAGAAACCAAGAAAGTTACCAGAACGCTAACCAGAATTGGTGATGAAGAATCAGAATATACAGCAACCATAACAACACCAGATGCGTTGAGAGTAGAAGTGAGTCCAAAGAAATTGACATTTACAAGTGACATGAAGAAACTGAGCTATCAAGTGACTTTCAAAGCAATGTCTAGAGAGAGAGAATTTTTTGGATCAATTACATGGACTAATGGTAAGTACAAGGTTCGAAGTCCATTTGTCGCCTCCTTTTGGTAACATTTTCATCAATCTGCTACTTTACCAGTCTAAGAAAAAGGGTGTATGCAATGCAATGCATCCATGAACATTGTATCACCATATGAATCCTGAATGAAAGGTTCTCAATAAAGATTTCATGATATTCTCGTTGTTGTTTTTTCGGTAACAAATGTAAACATTACCATTAACAACAAAAACCAATACAACTAAAGAGCAGCTAACCTCATAACCACCTTCTAGGAAGGGTGCTATGAGAATTAAGCCTCCAACAAGCCTCAATTACGAAAGAATGCTTAATTCGGGAGGATGAATAGCCTCCACAAGTTAGTTCTCCTGTGCGATGCCACAAGTGAAATCGCACAGAGACGGATTTTGAAGTCTATGAGTTCCTACAGTAATCTCAAATCAATTTACAATGATAACTAGGTTAATTTTAAGCATATGCAATCTGAATGTGGACACAGCATACTGCAATTCTGACTTTACAATCATTTTTGGTATTGCACAGGCAATCATTTTTTTTATTAATTTCTCAGCTAGAATCTGATTCTGCAGTCCGATTAAATTTGGATTCACGTATTGTAGGGTCTGTTTCTGGGAGTGACGCTTTTAACATGAGTTTTTCAATTTCCAGTAGCTTTAAGCTCGAGACCTTTGATTATGGGTGGAGGGATCCTAACCATTCCACCACAACCCAAGTCGGTGGGCAATCATATCTAGTTTAAAAAGCAGCACACGCAATTGATAAAGGTTTTTTTTTTCTCAAATGGATTACACATAGACAACACTTCCAAATTTTTTTAATTATCTTTTCATAATGATTCTTATAGTATTAATAAAACTAATCACGTGATTATTAAAAATAGCACACCACATTAGAAATTTAGAATTTGTACAGCTTAGTTGACACACATCAGTTATTTGTATTTAATGAAGGTTTAATTTTAGTTATTTAGTGTGTTCGAATTCTAATCACTCAGATTATTTAAGTCTCATTTGTTTGCATTTAATGAAAGTCTTGATCCTAATTATTCAAATCTCAAAGAATTTATACAAAGTTGACAGTTCACCACTACTCAATCCACTTCACCGCTAACTGCTACCCCGCCCCCCTCCATTATCCTCAATTTTAACCACCGTCATTGTCAATCACTATAGTTAACCGACAACTTAACAAGCCACCATTTACAATCATCATCACAAATCACCATTACCGCAATAGTCACTAATCATTAGTGATCGACAATAACCCCCATTAGCCACCTTCATCATTCATTTCATCATTAGCTATAAGTTATCACTATCCTCCATCATAATTATCGGCCACACCATCACCACTAGCTAGCTACTATCCACAACATCCACCATTAGCCAACACCAACCCGATTGGCACCCATAAAAGTACTAGCACCAACTAGCTATCATTACCACCAACCATCATATTATTTTTTAAAAATATATTATTGATATAGTATTAGGTTGATTCAGATTAAGACATAAATCTTAATATGCAAATGTGTATTCAAATTCAAAAACTTTTAAATAAATAAAGATTAGGAAACATATAGGAAGATAGCAAAACAGATAAAGCTGTTCCCCCTATTTATATAAACCACTAACTTTCATCAAGTTTTGGGCACAAACATGAAAAGGGCTTCTTTAGTGTTGTGGTTTTGTCTCTTCCTAATTTCTGTTCTAAGAGAATCCAAGGCAGCTTCTCAAGCAGAAGGCCATGGAGTTTACATTGTTTACATGGGTTCCAAGGGTTCATCTGATGATCAGCTCCCTCACAACAAGGTATGTCATCGTTTGTCCAGTTATTGTTTAGCTGCTATAGCGAAATATTGTTATAGAGCAGTCTAACTGTAATTGGATACTCGAGCCGGAGTCCAAGCAACATACCTTGTTATTACACTTCCTCTAATTGAAGAACAATTTACATTTTACACTTCATTAGGAGAAAGAAAGCAGTGGTGCACAGCTACCCAAAAAGTTTCTCAGGATTCGCAGCACGTTTATCAGATGACGAAGCTCAGTCGATTGCTCAACAACCCAGAGTTCTCTGTTTTTCCCGATCCAGTTTTTCAACCACACACGACGCGATCATGGAATTTTCTTAGGGATCAATACGATCTGGTCCACGATTTCCCTTACAGATCCCGTTCGAAATCAACCTCAAATGGAGCAGACACCATAATTGGCTTTTTGGACTATGGTAACTAGGAACCAAACTGCAAAAAATCTCATTGCACTTTGTTCATTCTTTACTACTAACAATAGTAAATCAAATAACATCCTGGATTACGTTTTAGGAATATGGCCTGAGTCGGAGAGTTTCAATGACAAAGGTATCAGTCCAGTCCCATCGCAATGGAAAGGCACTTGCACCAGAGGTTATGATTTCAATTCTTCCAACTGCAACAGGTAACAATCTTTTTTTGTGTCCATGGTGGCGGGTCCAGTGTGTTAGTTATGAGTTCACGGAACCAGTAGCTTGAGGTCGCTGTAGGAACCCATAAACTTTAAATCTTGGATCCGTCTTTGTGTGTCCAATATGGACTATGTGAAGTTTTTGTAAGTGGTCTTGTATCAGGAAACTGATTGGAGCAAGGTTTTATGACGATCCTGGCGCATTTGAATCACCTATAACGGGGACACCTAGGGACCATGACGGGCATGGTACTCATGTTGTAGCCACAGCAGCAGGGAGTCCAGTGGAAGGTGCATCCTATTATGGCTTAGCAGTAGGAACTGCCCAGGGCGGGTCTCCAGCGTCCAGGATTGCAGTGTACCGTATATGCAATCCTACTGGATGCAGTGGATCGGCTATTATGAAAGCTTTTGATGATGCTATTGCAGACAGGGTCGATATCATCAACTTATCAATTGGTCAACCAGCTGGAGCAGAGGACGAGTTCTCAAGAAATCCTATCGCCATCGGAGCCTTCCATGCTGTACAGAAGGGCATTTTTGTTGTCGCCTCTGCTGGAAACGATGGGCCTTTAGAAGAAACTGTGGTCAATGTTGCTCCTTGGATTTTCACAGTTGCTGCAACAACTATTGACAGAAACATTGAGACACATATTCTCTTAGGCGGGAACAAGATAATTAAGGTATTTAAAAGAAAAAGAACACAGTTATTCGATATAGCCACTAGCTATCTATTATTTCAAGAACGTCTTTTAATACTGTAAAGACATGGCACCTGACCCTAACTCAACCTCAAAAGCTAGCTCAAGGAGGGAAGGAATGTTCAAGTCCATATAAGCAGGCTACCAGTCTATTTCCCAACCAATGTGAGACTCCAACAAATACCCTTGTTGATTTTCAGGGTGGAGGTATTAGCTTTTCCGATCTCAATAAATCTCCCGTTTATCCGTTGTTGGACAGTCTATCTGTCAAATTACACGGGGAATTTGTTTATGACGGTGACGCAAGGTAATTGGAAATTGATAAGTGTACCAGTTTCCATTTCTGAAGCTTCACTGGGAATTAAATTTTTTACATACTTCCAACTAACTTGAGCAATGTTTCAGAGACTGTGAACCAGATACACTAGACGAACACAAAGTCAAGGGAAAAATTATTGTTTGTGAACATCTCGACGATGACTATTCACTCAATGATAGGTTAGGTGAAGTAAGAAAAAAGGGTGGCATCGGGTTTATATTACTTCTTCCTGATGATGAGCTCATAACAGCACCAAAAATAAGATCATTTCCGGGAGCAGTAATCATTCAAGAAGACGGCATAAAGATTCTCTCTTACATCAACTCAACAAGGTACTCACTTTACTTCTCAATAAGCACCTACCAAATTGCTAATGACACCTTCCTGTTCTCTAAAGGAACCCGGTGGCAACAATTTTACCAACTGTTAGTGTAGATAATTTCAAACCGGCTCCTGTTGTGGCTTTCTTCTCATCAAGAGGCCCTAATTATAACACTCGAAGCCTCCTAAAAGTAAGCACTCCTTATTCAAACTTCTTCTTTTTTCAAATTTTGAACCATTGTTCGATCTGTGCCCCTTGCGTAATGCCATGCTAGACTTCTTTCTACTTCCAATTTTATTGGATATCCATCTCCAAAGGGGCAGTAAGGGCTCGTGATTACTTACATACTTATGTTATATAACAGAACATATGTTTCATGCAAGATTATCAGTAGATCACATACCAAATGGTTTCTGACATGTGCTCGCAGCCGGACATTGCAGCACCAGGGACTGCAGTACTTGCAGCTTGGCCCGCAAATAACACAAAATTGACACGGTCTGGCCAAGAACCACCATTATTTAACATCAACTCGGGTACTTCCATGTCCTGTGCTCATGTTTCTGGAGTTGTTGCAACACTGAAGTCTCAAAATCCCACATGGAGTCTGTCAGCAATCAGATCAGCTATAATGACCACAGGTAGCAACCTGATAATAGTTTAAGTACATTAGCGCACCAATTAATGGCCATTACGAAAAGTCTCATCCCCCCCTCCCCCCCACCCCCACTTGTTTCTTTTAATAGCTTTTCAGCAGAGCAATTTGAAGAGTCCAATAGTCAATAGTGTATACGGAGAATCCCTTGCCACGCCATATGCCTTTGGGGCAGGAGTAGCAACTATGTCTGGACCACTAAAACCAGGTTTGGTTTACGAGACCGAGATCACAGACTACCTGCAATTCCTCTGCTCTACAGGCTATGACACATCAACAATAAAACTCATCTCAAAGACATTACCAAACGATTTTCCATGCCCCACAGGCTCCAGTGATGATTCAGTGTCTAATATGAACTACCCATCAATAGCTGTTTCTCTGTCCAAGGTAAGAGAAACCAAGGAAGTTACCAGAACGCTAACTAGAATTAGTGACGAAGAATCAGAATATACAGTAATCATAACAGCGCCAGATGTGTTGAGAGTCGAAGTGAGTCCAAAGAAATTGAAATTTACAAGTGACAGGAAGAAACTGAGCTATCAAATGACTTTCAAAGCAATGTCTAGAGAGAGAATTTTTTGGATCAATAACATGGACCAATGGTAAGTACAACATTCGAAGTCCATTTGTTGCCTCCCTTTGGTAATATTTTCATTAATCTGCTACTTAACCAGTCTAAAAAAGAGGGCTGTAAGCAATGCACTCATATGAATCCTGAATAAAAGGTTCTCAATAGAGAAACTGTATTTTTCTCATGATATTCTTGCTTTATAAGTCTTTATTTTCTTGATACATATAGTTAACACGTGCAGCCGGGGGCGGATCAACCAAGGGAGTAGGAGGTGCCACGGCACTCACAAACCTCTGGCTGAACTCATATATTCTATGTATATATGGAAAAAGTTGCATATATACTAAATGATGGCACCCGGATTAGTAAACATTCACGAGGTGTCACTGGCAATATCTATGTTTAGAAATACTGTGACACTCGTAACCTCGAAAATTTGGATTTGCCATAGCGTGAAACAATCATAGAGCAGTACAGCTATTGGATTCCAACTAGGTGCTCACATTTCTTTCAGTCTCAAAAGCACAAAAAACACCACAACATATACTCCCTCCATTTAAATTTGTTCTTAGTTTCCTTTTAAGCCTGTTTAAAAGGAATGTCACTTATATTTATTTTGTCATAAAAAAAAAAAAAAGGAATGTCACTTTCTATATTTAGTAATTCTTTACCCCTAACATCCAATTTGACATATTTAAGACCACAAGATTCAAAGGACATTTTGGTACATTACACACATTTTTAGTTTAAGACCACAAGATTCAAAAGTTCTCATTATTTTCTTAAACTTCGTGGTGAGTCAACTAAGATAAACAAATTGAAACGGAGGGAGTATTATGTAATGAACAGAAATGAGATGTACATGAGTAGTGCGAAGTTGTTCAAAGTACAGTCACATGTTGTGCGTTAAATGAAACGGGAGCGGAGCTTGCATGCCGATTACAGATTAAGCAGAACCCAATAGATCTAGCATAAATCTTATATTTCTATAAAAAAAAATTACTTAATATGTATAAATAATTATCGTGAACCGAGTAACTATTTTGTTTTAGAATCTAGAACACAAACTCAAAATCTTAAGTCACTCTGAAACTAAAGCTCTATCAATCAAAATCCAGTGATGAAGCAATTGACGAAGGATGATTGGACGAAATGTAGTTGTTTTGACCTTGCTTCTTAATGTTTGTAAATTGCAGAGGTTGCAGAAAGTAAATATTTTGTGTCATCTTCACATGTACTACTCTTTTTTAGTCTGTCACACAAATTATATTATACTTCCTTAATCAGAAATAATTTAACATATAATTTTTCATTTTACCCTGAAAGATTTATAGCTACACAAATTTCTATGATTTGTTTTAGGCCATAGGGTTTGAGTCTTCATTTTTTTTTCTTTTCAACTTTGTACCTAGTCAAACACCGCAATATAAATTGGGACAAAGGAAGTACTTACTAGTGCATATTAGTATCTCTCTGCAACCTTTATTTCTCTGGTCGATGTCCTATTCACATAATATATTTGCTGATCATATCTTTTTATCTTTTTATGAGAAGGGTAATGTTTATAATATTTTCTTATTTGGTAATAAAAGGCATTGAGAATTTTTTTTTCTGCCACTGCCTGAAAAAGGAGCTTCCTGTTCTCATCTTCACATAAGTTAATTTGATTATTTTCTGGAGAAAATATGCTTTGAGAAAGTACCTAAAAGTAGATCTTACTTTTTACTGCCTAGAGTAATACTAAGAGCCCATTTGGATTGGTTTAAAAGTCGGTCAAACCTACTTTTAAGACAGTTTTTGACTTCTGAAAGTGTTTGGCAAATATAAAAAATAACTTAAAATAAGTCTAAAATGGCATAAAATAAATTACGAAGTGTTTGGCAAGGTAAAAAATGACTTAAAATAAGTCAGAAACCAAAAGTAGGTCTCCCCCTACTTTTTATTTTTTGACTTAAAAGTCATTTCATTTGACTTTTTATTTTTGACTTAAAAGTTACTTTTTTTAAGCCAATCCAAACGGGCTCTAAGACTAATTTTTCTAGGGAAAATCTCATTTTTCTATCTCAAATTTTCAGTTTAAATTAATATGTAAACCTTTGTCGTATGTTGACTAATGTTAAATGAAGCAGCAGCAACAACAACAACAACATACCCAGTGTAGTCCCACAAATGGGGTCGGGGTAGGGTAGGATGTACGCTAACCTTACCACTACAATTTTAAAATTTAAAAACTAATCTATTTTAGCATGCAAGAAGAATTTTTTAGAAAACTCATATTCCAATATCATATATAGTTCATTGATGAAACCGGAGAGTGAAGGTGAATATATAAACACCATAACTGGCAGTTCCCTACAAATTGTAGAGGTTACATTTCGACAAATGTGAACAAGTTAGCTCAAAGTAATGTTACAATGTGTTATGGTAAAAGAAAATCAAATGATAAACGAATGAACAATAACAATATTAGTAGGCAAGAATTGTTGAAATGTCATAAATTGGGCCATCAGTTAGGCCTTCACTTTTTATAGGGAGAAAGAACCAAGAATCATGCTACTGTAACAATGAAATCCTTCACTTACATCGCTTGTGCAGCTCAGTCAAGAATATTTTGAGCAAGTTACAACTTCTAAAGAAGATAAAAAGAACTCTATGTTTCCAGCCTTTACTACTCATGAAACTAACTCATTTACATGAGGCACTTTTCTTGAACATGTAAAAAATTGTGTTTGCTGTCACTGGATTTACATTTGACTTCTTGAAAAGAAAACTAAGTTGATAACTTACAGTCGAACTACTGATATTATGATAGAAAGATCTGTTGCACCTTGAAAGGGTTCCACCTTTGTCACTCTCCTGCAGAGAAGCTCTTGTAATGAGAAAATAAGAATGAAACTACAGTTTGAACAAATGAAAGAGTGAAAAGTCGTTCCGTTCAGTAACACTCACATTCTAAATGTTGTCCTTCCACTTATACTTGTCTATGAGGCAAAGAATGACATCAGTTCTTTGTCAAAATCTAAATCATAATCAGAATTATCAAAATGACTTTGGACATCAATCCCCAAGTCAAATGGGCTGCCAAGTGTAGCATATGACGAGCCAATAGTAAGTGGAGATGCAAAAGGCATATCAATATGTCTGTCATGATTATTCCCGAACACGTCTTTTCCATCATGGTGATTGACTTTAGAATTTCCACTTCCGTGAAGCGACAGACCAACACCAGAATCCCTTGGCCTAATCTGAAGTTCATTGCATGCCAAGTGGGACTGTGGTTCCGCATGTGTCGACCCAAATTCAGCTGAAGAATAAGAGTGATATACAGGTGGTTGACTGAAGTTAGAAAATTGAGACCCATGAGCAAATTCAGAAACTTGCAGTTCAGTGTGTACAATGGAACTGTGAGGTCCATATTGCAACCCATTGTTTGGAGGTCCATAATGCGATAGGGAAATTTGTGGTCCATCATTCATCCCAGAAATCTTCTGGAGACCATGGAACTGAGCGTCTTGAAATTGATGCTGAACTATAGAGCCTTGATTTTCAAGATGCATCTCTGATTCATAAGGGACAACTGCAGAATTTAGAGACATCGGATAAAGTGATGGCCCAGCACCTATATATGTATCCTCTGTAGAGACTACATTAGCTGATGGAACGAATGATAGGTTCGAGTCTTGTAATCGTAACTCTGATTGACTCTCTGTGTCGTTCTCTACAGGCTTTGTTGCTTCGCTCTTGTCATTTCCCTGTAGGCTGTCACTCGTTATACGTCCAGCCAATAGCATTTCTGAACTGTTTATATCAGGTAATGTGTTACTATGCTCGTCACCATGTAGCAGAGATGGTTGAATCTGTTTCTCAGTAAGGTTTGACCTAGCACGTTTTCTCCTTCGATGGTGTCCATCTCCTTTCTCCGTACTTTGGTGAGATTGACGAATGGCATTTAGAGGATGAAAATGATTTCTCCTCTCATTCCTAGACGATACAGAGCCAATACCATCATCAGTGCCATCAACATCATAGTCGCTGTCACTGCTAATTAAAGATTTCTTCTTTTCACCACGGCTTCCAGCTGGTTCCTCTATGCTAGATGATCCATTCTCACTGCCTGCTTGTTGGAGGGTTGCTTCCTCTCTGCTTAAAACAGCCAGCCAAATTGAGCTCTCCTTAGCAGTCATCTTGTCCTGCAGACTCTTCGATTTGCGGATTAATTTCCTGATCTTTGCAATATCAGGTGACATATGCTTTATGACAGCAGTTAGAACACCAACTTTCCACATCTTCTTCAAATCATGCGGCTTTCTGTATGGCGGTTTCTGACCCTTAGGTAGTCCCATTTTAGCCCACCATCCCTCATCCCCAGTTGGCCACCACGGTGGCGAGATACCTTTCTCCAGTGGGTATTTCCGTTGAGGCGGATCACAGTGTTGCATTAAAGAAGACAAAAGGGACCCCAAGGTAGCATCTTGCAAGTCTTCCAAGACACTTTGTGGGTTCCCATTTGGGCTGCCTACACCGTCTCCTCTTGCTAGACATTCTGCTTCGTACTTGGCTATTGCAGCAAGACCATTCTTATCAAACTTCACCTTCTCCTTCCACCAAGCTCTTATGTTATCTGACGAACCGCTCACAGGTTTACCCTTATCAGGAATGATTCCATAAACAAATCCTCGAGCATTGCACACCTCCATGAGCTTCAACATGTACTTCAAAATCCCATCTTGAGCTCTTGACATCTTTTTCCGCGTAGCCTGATCAGTAACTTGTTTATTGTCCTGCTTCTCTGCAGCTAGCTGGGCTGCAAGCTTCTGTTTTTCCTTGAGCCGCTTGAGCTTGACACGGTCCTTCCACATCCGTCTCTCCAATTCGTTTGGCTCAATTTCTTCATCGCTGACATCCTTTTCGGCTATGTTATCGCACTTTATGTCATCAATTTCAATGTCCGAGCTGTTCCCAAACACATCAGCATTAATCATATCACTCAATTCCAAAGCAAAATGCAAGTAAAACTATATCTATCTATCCAACAGAGGTACATAATCCAAACTCCAAATCTTTTTTTATTCGTAAAAACAGCAAACTTCAATGTCAAAGAACACACAATTCAGACTTGCAAACACCAAAGACTAAAGAAACTTCAAAGTGACCACAAAAAGCAACAAACTTTTTGTTATAACCATGGTGTCCGGGCTAGCACCTCGACCAATTTTGTCGACCAAGCTAACCACAAAAAGCAACAAACTCACACTACAGAGGACTCGTTCCTTCAAATCCAAGATTCAATTTTTAAGCTGCCAATGCAGGAACCTTGCTCAATTTTAGCAATTGAACAAAAACTCCAAGTTAGTTCTCACATACCCAAATTCTGAAACACTATAAAAGAATTAATCAACATACACAAAACGATCAAAACTCGTAAAACCCTTCAAGATAGATAAAATTACAGCTTACCCAAATCACATTTTTGTTAAATTGATGAAAACAATTGGTCACAACCATCCAAGATTTTACGTTGGGCACATATCCTGTGGAATTAGTCAAGGACTCAATGTGCCCGCAAGCTAGCCCGTACACCACGATTATCAACAACAAAAAAAGACTTCACATTGGGTTTACACAAAGCTCAAAAAACAACACAACCCAAAAATTTATAACACAAATAATGAGAGACAAAGAAGCAAATAAAACAAAACCAAGATTCAATTTTTATGATTGCTAATACAGGAACCTTGCTCAATTCCCAACAATTGAGCAAAATCTCCACTTCAAGTTACTTTTTTTCTTCTTTTCTTAACCCCCTTCTCTATACGAACTCTCGCCCTTTTGCTCCCTTGGTTGACTTGAACCCACAACCTTAGGGTTCGAGTTCGAGGCAAAGGGTGCTTAACATCCGAACAACCCTCTTGTCTCACATACCCAAATCCTCAAATACTAACAAAAAAAATTAATCAACATACACAAATGATCACAACTCATAAATCCCTTCAAGATTGTAAAGATCAAAGCTTTAGGCATTTTGATGAAACAACAACACAACAAAACCCCAAAAAGAGAACAAAAACACAAAATAAACACAAATAGTTCAAAGGGTATATACCTGACATCAATTTCAATCTCATCCATCACAGCCATGTTAATACAACAAATTGCAGCAAGATAGCTTCAACCCTAAAAAGGGTATCAGATTTTATACCTTTTATCTCTCAAAAAATTTTAAAAAATAAAAAAAGGTTTTAAAATCAAGAATATTTAATAGTGAAAAATTCATAAAACAGAGACAGTGAAGACTCAGAATTTCAGAGGAAAAAAAACACAGAAAGGGGACACAGATAAAGACAGGTAAAGATTTAAAATGGCTGAAAATCCTCCAAAAAGATTGAAAATGGGAGAATTTTTTTAGACAAAGATTTCTTCTAATAAAGGGACAAAAAGAAGAGGAGGAAAATCATCAACGCTTACCCTTTCTTTTTTTATATATATATTTATATATAAAAATCTTTTTTAGTCATTACATTTAGAAATTCAATAACTTATATTCCTAAATTAGAAAAAAATAATGTTTATACCTTATTTGTTTTGCACAATATAATTTTTTTAACCAAAGAAGGAAAATAATGTTGAATACTTTAGTCAACTGTGAGAGAATAATTATGATTAGTGCTTACATAGATTTTGTTGTTAGTTGCATCTTATATGACATAGTTTGACTGAATAAGTAGTTTTTAAAAAATGTTTTTTTTTTACGTTCTTTATCTTAATGTGTTATAATATTTGTATGTTTGAAACTTGTAATTTTAAGTAGTGTAAAAAAATAATATCATATACAATGAAACAGTATGAATATAAATAGAAAGGATAGATCGAATGTATGAAATATTTTATGTTTACGTAAAAGTTTTAAAATAAAATGTCATACTTCAATTACTAAATATGATACAAGCAATTACCCCTTTTTAGCACTATAATTAATTTTTTATTTTACGACTTGAGCTCGTGATCTAATAGAAAATATGATGTGGCAAAGGAGGAGACAAGTTTGACAATCTTATCTTTTGTCTTATTCTCAGAATAGAACAAAAGAGGAAAGCTTAGAAACAAGTGAAAATGTCCAAATTCAATGAATTTATGAATGCGTCCAGGTTCAATGAATTTGTCTTTTTTTTAAAAAAAAATATTTATTGATTTATTTGAAATCATTATTTTATTTGACCATTTATCCTTTTTGTTTTCCTCAAGGGAATTTATCCCCTCTTTCCCAAGAAAATGTAATCAATTTTTTTTTAAAAATAAATAAATTTATATAGTAAAGTCTTTAGTACTGCTATAACTTAACGACCAAAAAATTCTGCTTCGAACTTCAACCCCTTTGAGTTGGTCAAGGGGTAACAATCTTTGACACCCTACAATATTACAACAGGTAGGGACTTGTCCATCAGCCAACTTTGCAAGGGGTGACATGAGTGCAACGATCACTAAAAACAATCAATGAACAAAACACAATAGACTTATCAAGGTTGTTAGATTTACAAAGAAGTAAACGCCCCAAAAAACTAAAGGAATTCAACGTCCAACATATATAAATATACAATTTTTGACCTTATATATACAGTATAGTTTTCGACAACCCCTTGCACCACCATTGGATCCATATATACTATTGGATATAGACAAATTTAAATAAAACAATATGAATAGTGAAGATTCACATAATCAATCCCAAGTTATTTGGAACTGAATCGCGATTGTTACATTGTATATATCACATATACTAAAACTCAATGTGAAAAGAAAGACTTCAAAAAGGGAAAACATAACAATTTTCCCTTCATTTCCACCTCTTTTTTTCTTTCATAAACCATACAAAAACTATAAGAGATGGTAATTTATTCAATGACAAAGCCAACAACAACAACAAACATTTCATCTTGACTTAACAATTTCTTCTTTCATGGCAAGTGAAAGAGCATTTAAACAACAACCACTTTCTACTACTACACCAGGCATTGCCACAGCTCTACTTCCCACAAAACTTCCTTCACCTATTCTAACTTTTCCAAATTTCACTTCCCCTTCACCTTCATATATATGTCCAAATAACAATGCTTCTTTGCCTATACATCCACCTCCTTCAATCTCTATCATTTCAGGATTCAACAAAACTCCATTGCTATCTACATAAACCCCTTGATGATGACTTAATTCAACTTCTGATCCCATAAGTTTCATCCAAATGACAAACAAGAATGATCCTGTTGTCATTTCCATGAAATAGTCACTAACAAGTGTCCTAAATGCTTGCCATAATGTTTCCATTAGTAGTCCTTTGCTCCATATGAGTGATTTTCCTCCATCTTTCTTTCTTGTTGTGAAAACTAGTTTTGCTAACACACAAGTCAATGCTGCTAGTAGCCCTGAGGATATCCAAAAGAATGGGAAAAACCAGTATAGTGGATGGTTTGTTGTTGAAAAGATGAGACAGTTTAGAGGACTATGTATTGAATATGCCAAGAGAAAGTATGGTAAGAATGTTTGGAGTATTGGTTGAGCAAAAGTGGACCAAGAGGTTTGATACCATGTTCTTGATAGAGTTACTTCTTGATGATGAGTACTTTCTTGTTTTACTTGTAATACTGCTGATGCAATTGGACAACCAGAGAGATCAACTTTTACATCTGATTGTTCTATGAAGTTCTTCCAGGCTTCTGGAAGTGGTTCACCATTTCTCAAATGTTGGCAAATTTCATAGATCAATGAACGACCGTGATCGATGGATGCACTTTGAGAGGCTGATGTTGCCTTCACAACATCAATCTCGTGGCATCGAAGAAAGGGGTTGAATTCCAGCTGCTCTGATTGTTCTTTGGTGAGGTTCTGATCGATGAAGATTTCTCCAACATCCACATATGGGAATTCAGCTTCATCCCATGGCCTAGTGCAGTCAAGTGCAATGTCTTGTATTGCTTCATCCTTAGGCACGGTTCTGAATTGAAGTTGGAAAATGTAGCGAACGCCGCCTTGTGAACTTACCCTTTTCTTGAAATCATCAACAAGGAAAAGTAACGGGCGTGTGTCGTTATCTTTCCTAGGAATTGCACCTGTTTCTGGAGGAAGTATTCCAATAGGCTCAACTTTACCAGAATCTTTTCCAATGTTTTCATCACAAGGCCTCAACTTAAACTTCACATACATTTCCTGTCCATCTGTGAACCTGAAAAGCCTGCATATATTTGAGTAATAATGCATCTCTGTATATGAGTTTGAATCACGTAGTGATGTCCATACTGCATCGCGAACATGTGGAACGCGTTTCACGTGCTCCTCCCTTGCTGCTAAGCCACAAACAAGCCATGTCGCGAAGTCAGAGATAGTCCGAGCATAGAATGCTTCCCCTGTCTTCAATGTCAAATCTAGAAGTGGTTTTTCATCATCAAAATTTGCATGATCAGAGAGTATTCTCAATGCAGCACCACGAGCATCGAGCCTTGCATCATCATCGGCACTTAAGCTGTTGCTGTGCCGGACTATGACAGGATATTGTTTGCCAGATACAAAGATTTTATGGTCTGGAAATCCTTTGATGTTGTCATACATTCTGAGCATTCCCTTTCCACTAACACCAATTCTATGGAAGTATCTTGTTTTAACCTTGAGAGTAGTTGCAGCCAGATTTGCAGCTAGATTGCCAACTATCTTCTTGTATTTTGGATCCATCTCTTCTATCCTTTCATCCATGGCATGTCGTGTGTTCTTTATCATGACCGGGGATTGAGATCCAACGTAAATGCCACCACTTTGAAGAACAGAATTCATTGGAGCAACTGAAAGTGCACCAAGAATAACATTTTCTTGGATAAGTGATCTTGGAAGGACAACACTTTGGCTCCCAACAACTGAATTGTCTTGTACCTCAACTATTCCACTCGTGTATCCACTCGAGGAATAGAAGCCGGTTATAATCCTGCTGAAGTCACCTAGATGGACACCTTCACCTAGTGACATCAATTTCGGATCAGAAACTGCGTTGATGGCTCGGATAGAACAATGGTTTCCAACTTTTGCACCCAAGAGCCTCAAGTACATGCAGAAAGCTTCAGTTCCAGAAAGGAGTTTAGCAAATCTGAGATGACAGGCAATGTTAATTCTATGTTTCAACCATATTCTCAGTGAATCATCTGTGTTTTGTAAGAGAAACTTGTTTACAAATATGGTAAGGATGCTCAAAATCAAGCCATGAGCCAGGTAGACAGTTGCAACTGAGATAGCGAAGATTATTGGACTTGAAGTGGTACTAGAAATAATGGCCATGTAAGCGATGATAGTGAACGGAAGCCAGTGGAATGCTCCAGAGAGACATATTAAGGAGAAGTGATGAAGAGATGGAGATTTTTGAGCTAGCAGTATGTACAAGAAATAAAGGATAGCTCCTGAGAGGGCGCTTATGAATCCGACAATGTAGATTCCCATCAAGTGATACATAGCTGTAATGAGACCATGTTCTGTTTCATTTTCCGGTTCAATGACCTGATAATACAATAGAACTGCATGTCATTCTATTCAAAATAAAGTTCACAGGATGTTGTAACAAAACATTAAAACTGTTGTTGTAGATAAAGAGAAAGGGACATAGTGATACTATTTAGAGAATTTTTCACCAGTTGTCCCTCTTTGCGACAATTGTTTAGTAAATGACCCTCTTTTTATTTATCTTGCAACTTATGGACCTTTTCGGCCATGATCTAAACAGTCTAAAATCTTGTAAGTTATTGCAACTGTTAGACGACAGTCTAGTATTGTTTGTAAGGTTGGGAAATATATAAGAAAACATTAGCTTGAGTTTAACGTTGTCCGGAATGATAATATTCTAAGAGCTATATTTGCACAACCTTTTCAAAGAGTGGAAAAGTCTAATTGAGGGCCTTAAAAAGGGACATTTGTATACATACATCAGCCTATTATTTAAGGTTATAAGAAGCTTAACAATCAGATAATTTTAACATTTGAGATCAAAGTCCTCACCTTCTTACGACTGTTTGATTTTGATGCTGCTGTCTTCTGTAATGATGCTACCTCAGTTCCTTCTGCCAAAATGCTTCCTTTCTGGAGTACAGCATAAGGACCAACTGAACAGTTTTTGCCAATTCTAACTGGAAGGAAACTCAGGATTCCATTCTTCACTTCATGGCCTTGAATTAAAGCTCCTTCTGCAATAACAGCTCCATCTCCTATCGAAACAAGTGCTGGATCACTGATATCGATGGTATCCAGTACAACCGATGATCCTATCCTTGCTCCAAATACTTGAAACCAGTATTTCAGAAATACTGTTCCTCTCAAATGCACTGCCATAACTTTAGATGAAATTTCTTGTGCCTTATATAGAGCCCACCACTTAACAAAATCCAATGACCAGATGGACACCTCTGGGGTCAGGGAATAATTTGGTTGAAGGACCAAATTTCCAAGAGTACCGATGCATATGCAGGTGGTAGATATGCATAGAAGCCAAGCAAATGGTGCAAACACCAAGGAAATTGCATAACCAGCCCAAGGAAATGAAGTCACTAGAGTTGGATTTGTCAAAATCAGGTTCTTAAAGACAGATATGGATGAGTATGCAGGAAGGACCAGCATGAAAATGGCATAGACAAGAGCAAGAAGTTGCAATAGAATGATACCGAATCGATGGGATGGGGAAACTTCTTCAGCCACCAAATTACAGGAATCATCCTCTGAGTAGTCTGGAAGATAAGAAGGATTTGCAGCATCGTGAGGTCGAGATTTTATAACCAAATCCTCTGTGAAGCTTGCCAAGTCCTCAATGCAAGTTGCTGTGAAGATATCGATTGCACCAACTTGCACTCCAAGAAAATCTGAAAGTTTTTGAGCTGCCCTGACTACACCAATAGAATCAACACCATAAGATACTAAACTTTCAGTAGTAGTAATCTTGCTGATAGAGATTCCTGTCTGCTCCGATACGAGTCCCTTCAGGAACTCGACAATTTCCTTTTTATTCAGTCTTGGAGTTGGTGAAAGGGATGTTGTATTCAAATGCGGCCTTGGTGTATTTCCCTCCCTGCAAGAACCTGTGGTAAAAGATCTAAGAAGCTTTCGCTTCGACGAGATTTGATCTGGAACCACATCCAGTGTTCCATCAATGAATTGTTTCAAGCACTCAAATCTCTTTATCTTTCCAGATGTTGTTTTGCTGATAGTCTTTGGCTTGATCAGCTTAACAGATGCCAAAGTAACACCATGTTCTTCAGCAACTCTTGCCTTAATTTCCTCGGCAACGTCTTTGCTAACAGGTTTACCATCTCTTACTTCTGCAATGACAACTAAGCCAACCTGGTCAGAGTGATCAGGTACTGGCACTCCTTTGCTGGATAAGGTCTCTTCTGGAACTCCAATAACAGCACAACAACCCGGGCGGAGGATTTCAGATGAGCTTTCGACAGTCTTTTCTATGTCTGACGGGTAAATATTTCTTCCAGCAACTATAATGAGGTCCTTGATTCTTCCAGTTATAAACAAATTCCCATCAATTATCCTTCCAAGGTCTCCAGTTCCTGTGTATACCTTTTCAGAATGCGAACCGAGCTTGTTTCTGAAAGTTTTCTCGGTCAGTTCCTCCCTGCCCCAGTATCCAATGCCTGCACTAGGACTGCTGATCCATATTTCTCCTTCCCTTCCGGATTCATCATGCTCCTTGCCACTTTCCGGATCAACTATTTTGATATCAACATCCGCCTCATTTTGATTCGTGTAGCCGCAACCTACTCTTCCTTGCCAATCCACCAAGATTGGTTTTCCTTCCCCATAAGCACAGCTTACAAACACACAGTTTTCTGCCAATCCATAGCCAGGAGCCATCACTCTTTGGGAAAGACCGAAAGGTCTCGTGAGCTCAATAAAATTCTTGAGAGTTTTCTGCCTTACCGGTTCAGCAGCAACCATTAGAAATTTGAGTGATGAAAGATCATACTTCCATTGCTTCTCTTTGTTAGCCTCCAACCTCCGGACAACGAGCTCAAATGCAAAGTTTGGTCCAGCACTGTGAGTTGCTTTGTACTTGCTCATTGTCTCGAGCCACATGAGAGGGTTCCTGATGAATGTCATAGGAGAAAACAAAATTGCTGATCCTCCACTTACTAAAGCTGTGAAAAGGCCACCGATAAGTCCCATATCATGGTACTGAGGAAGCCAGCTTATTAGTACTGTGTTTGATGTGCTTTTGTATACTTTCCGCATTAACTTCACGTTATGGATTAAGCCACCATGAGTTATCATAACTCCTTTAGCATCTCCTGTTGACCCTGATGTGAATTGTAGAAAGCATACATTGTCCGGTTGGGGCTCAAACTTGTCATTGCTATTTGAATGTATTTCTTTAGCATTCTTAACCCAAGAGTCTGTGTGTATCCATGGAAGATTAGGCCAACGAGCGGAGCTTGTTCCATTTTTACGGTTCAGTGATATCAGATTCTTCACGGAGCCTGCTCGAACAGCTGCATGATAACCTGCAGTCGACAAAATGGCCACTGCGTTGCACGATTTAGCAATGTTTTCAATCTTGAGTAGTGCTTGTCCTCCTCTTTGCATTGGATCTGATGGAAGTACCGGGACAGGCAACACTCCAGATCTTAAGCACCCAAAGAAGGAATCAATAAAGTCAAGCCCCGGGACATAAACTAGGAGAACTCTGTCACCTTGCTTCATTACTGGTTTTCGACTAGACAACAGCTTCTGAGCAATACAAGAAGCATTAGCATTAAGTTCTTCATACGTCCTCCCGTTAACTACTTGTCCTTCTTCACTAATCCATTTGTACAATGTCTTCTTGCAGGTGATGTTATGATTAGCCCAGTACTTCAAATAACCATCAAGGTTAGACAATTCCGGGAATTCCACTTGCTGAGATTCTTTCAGAGCTTTCGGATTCTTATCCGAGCAATCAGATAAGAGGGGGAATAATCTCTGCAAAATCAATGATTTTTGAATTGAATTATTTCACATGCCACACTTCAAATGCTACTTAATCTGCAGTATTTAAGTCATTTTCTGTTTCGAGTACCTTAACATAAGGAAATCCCGGTTGTGGATCAGTATTTGCAAAGTGCTTAGAAATTAAGGCCATGGAATAGGATGAATTTCTTTCAGTAAGCTCAAATGCCATTAATCCACCTACATAATAAGTGTTTTTCTGACCTTGTAGCTGGTTTTCTATCTTATCATAGAAACCGTCCTTCATATCTGTGTTCGAGTTCCAAAAAAAAGGAGTAAGTTACGCCTAATTACTAGCATTAATTTTCGACATGAAAGATGTGTTTTTAGCTATGTTGCTTGGACTCCTCAAAAATTTCACCAGGTGAATGTTGGATCCTCCAAGAATAGTGCCTTTTTTAAGGATTGTACATGGGTGTGGTAGCATTTTTGGAGAGTCCGAGCAACAGTGTTCATAAAGCTAAAAATACCTTGGCTATTTACATGAGGAAAATACTTGAATCGTCGTTGCAGGACAACCATTTCAACTTCACACCCAATCCTTTTGACAGCATCAACCGCAAGCTGTAAAACTGTTGAACTGTCAACGTTGGCTGAGTTACCGTAAGACCAGAACAAGAAGATGTTCGTATCAGAATAGAATCTCTGCATGGCAACTGGATTTCCTATTGTTGCAGGATCATCCATAAATTCCTCAAAGTAATAAAATCCAACTGGTATGTGTTCTAGTCCTTTAATCTTCAGAACCGTCGTGTAATAGTCGATGGTCTGTACTTGACTGAACAACTCCTTTTCAAGTTCACTCAATTGCAGCACTCCATTTTCAGGATCTGTTGGATCAAACTAACATTAGCATCAAAGGTAGCGGAAACTCAAACACAAACAAGGCTGCATAATCTTGATATATAGTTTATCATCTATGCTGCTCGAACTCTTTAAAAATGTTGCAGCACCCTTATCGGATCCTCCAAAAATGCACTACTTTTGGAAGATCAGACATGTAACCGCTGACATTTTTGAAGAGTCTGAGCAACATAGCTTGTCATACCTGCTGAAATGGAAGATG
Source organism: Solanum tuberosum (assembly GCF_000226075.1). Classification (NCBI taxonomy): domain Eukaryota; kingdom Viridiplantae; phylum Streptophyta; class Magnoliopsida; order Solanales; family Solanaceae; genus Solanum; species Solanum tuberosum. Next base: position 115,569 of record NW_006239026.1, on the reverse strand, counting down.
GTGATCTGTAAGTCCTCCCACTCCTAAAAGGAAATGCCCCGGATAATATCACTTTATCAAACTCCATACTTTCTAAATCACTACTGCTGTTTTTAACATCAATTTCGACACCTGTACTGTCGCGTCTAACTGAAAGCACTTCTGTTTGCAACATGACTGTTATTGGCAAAGATTCACTGACTTTCTTCCACAGACTAGTGTATCCATCTTTGAAACGTCGAATTTTCCCAGCCATAGATGTTCGAGTGAACTCATGAATATATGCATATGGCATGTCTTGAACAAATCCATATCCAGAAGCAGTGTAGCCATATGCAACAGATTTTGGAACGGACTTGAATCCGCGGCTTTCAAGAAATGCAGGTGTCATATCAGAAGCAAGATCACTCACAGCATGAATTCCAATTCTACCTGAATCCTTTGCTTTGTCCTGTTAAAATAAAATATCAAGTCAAACCTCTCTATAACAACATTTCACTATAACGGACAAATTCTTGTAGGAACTGATTGTTCATGTTATGTTATATTATAGCAGACACTCAAACTCAGTCTCATTTAACGAGTAAACTCTCTAACTTTGAGCATGCACATCTAGTGATCTAGACACCCCAACTTGTCTCCATTGTGTTAGTTGAACGCTTCAACTTACAAAATGACCATCTAGACACCTCCAAAATTTATGTGCCACATCATCAGTGTCAGGTGTCCACAAGACATGAGTTGGAGTGTTTAGTTGTCAGTTGAGATCAAGTTGAGGTGTCTAGACGTGCACACTAAAAGTTCAAATCCTTCCTTGCTAGCTGCAGCCAAGTTTGAGTGTCTGTTTATTATGTATTCTTTATAACAACATTTCGCTACAGAAGCCAAAAAATATCCGGGCAAACGACGTTATAGAGTGGTTTGACTGTAGTTTAAACAAGCTGAACTGACCTGGAGTTCTAATGTCAGTGATATAACAGATACATAATCATCTGCAACTTTATTGTCCTTATAATTCCCTGTTTGGCTATCAATTAATCCAAGTTTGTGTGAGTCTAATTCTACAAGCTCACTTCCTGTTTCCTTTGCCAAATGGAAAATTGTTGGAGCACTATTTGCTGCAAGAACTTGACCTCCAAGATCATAAATTCTTCCTGTTAAAACAAAAGATGTGTCACCACTCGAACCTCAAACTAAAACAACCTACATATAAAACGCGTTTAAACTATATACTCCGACCATATAAATAATCTTTACACCAGTACTGCAACTTAACCGGCTATAGCAGTTTTACTACTCTATTTTACGTTGTCAACGTGCACAGGACATAAACTCTATATACAACATTTGTGTATACCTTCAAGATCATAATTTTGTCAACAAACAAACTATTCTACATATAACAGAACCTCAAACTAAAACAACCTACATATAAAACGAGTTTATAGCGATTTGTAACTCTATTTTACACTGTCAATGCACAGAACATAAACTCTATATATGACATTTGTGTATACCTTCAACAGCAACAGATACACATATGCGACCAAACGAGTGATGTTTCTCGATGAGCTGTCACACTATCACATTGACAGTATAAAGAATTCATACACTAGTAGTGCAAGTTTACAACTCTATATTACGCTGTCAGTGTACATAACATGAACTCTATATATGACATTTTCGCGTACCTTCAATATCAACAGATTCACACATGCCACCGACTGAGTGATGTTTTTCGATTACTGTCACATTGTTGTAGCCAAGATTACACAATGCATAAGCTGCTGATATTCCACTTGGACCTGCTCCTACTATAGCTATTCTTGTGTTCACTGGAAAACATGGATGTATCTTTGAAAATTTATCTTCAATAGATTTTTGATCATCCATTGCACTTTTCACCATCTGCTGATACAAAATACTAAAAACCTTAGCCTATAACTTCAACTTCCATGATGGTCTAATGAAAACAAAGGGAATTCAAGAAGATGCAAATCTTGAATTTTGATGATCAAAGTGAGAAACAATACAAGCCTGCATTATTATTACTTTAAATAGGGAAAATGACCAAAATACCCTTGAACTATTCGGAATAGAACAACTCTCCCATTAGTTTCATTTTTGGTACAAAAATGCCTTCCCCACAAGCCAAATGGCTCAAAAAGGGACATTTTTTCCCTTGAACCATTTGAAATGAAACAGCTTTGAAGAATTTTCATACTAATACAGCAAATTTAACCGGCTATAGCTCTTTACGTTGTCAGTGCACAAATCATAAACTCTACATATACTAAGAATTCTAGCCCTCCAACTTCAACTTCAAGAAGATGTAAATATTGAATTTTGATGATCAAAGTGAGAAATAATACAAGCCTGCATTATTATTACTTTATGTAAGGAAAATGACCAAAATACCCTGAACTATTTGTAATTGAACAACTCTTCCGTCCATTTCGTTTTTGGAACAAAAATGCCTTCCCAGAAGTTAAATAGCTCAAAAATACCCTTCTCGTTAGGTATCCCACCAGAACAAGGGGAAAAAGTCAGTTTTGCCCTTGAACCATTCGAAATGAGACAATATCTTTGAAGATTTTTCATACTAACACGACAAATTTAACTAGATATAGCTCTTTACCCCCTCAGTACACAAATCATAAAACTCTACAATTATTAAGAATTCTAGCATCTAACTTCAACTTCCATTATAGTCCAAGTTTCAAATGAAAACTAAAATAAAATAAAATCAAGAAGATGTAATCTTGAATTTTGATGACGTTATTATTTTTAAGTATAAAGAATATGCTGAATATTCCTATAATCAGAACTACATATGGCAAAAAGAAAAGAACAGAATTTGTTGATTAAAAAAATATTTAATTGATGAAAACAATAGTAAATTATTTTTTATCTGGATGTACTTTCCAATATATAAATAAATCTCAAAATAAAAGAAGAAACAAACAAAGAGAAAAGTCTGTTCTCAACAAGACATTGTTCAAAAAAATAGAATCAACATAATATTTTTCTATTTGTTACTTGTTAAGCATGTTATTTGGCATTTTTTGAGTTTCATGACTAAATTATTAGATATGCGAGTTTCTTATCTGAACCGTCACCAACTATTCATCAAAACACATCCTTTTTTTTTTGGTTTCTCACCCGGTGTCCGGTACCCACATTGGAGCTCGACTAAATCCAAATTCGGGCCGGGAAGTCCCACATTGGGGGTAAAGCACTTCCTAACAAAGGCGACTCCGTACCCAAGGGGGCTCGAACCCGAGACCTCTTGGTTAAGATAAAAACACACCTTGACTATATATCAATTGTTCCATTTTCCTACCTACCTGAAATATCACCATCGTCCATGCAGGAAAAAGGAACAATCGATAGTTGAGATGTGCGTTGATAAATAATTGATGATAGTTTAAATAAGAAACTCAAATACCAGTAAGAAACTCAAAAACATATCGAGATATTCAAGTGTATATTTGACCCCTCACTCATTTTTAATTGATAAACATGAGTCGCTCTGACTGATCACTGTGACCCGACCCCTTCTAGCTAGTAATAGATATAATTATCCTCTAAACAAGAAACAATGCAACTAACATTATTGCATTACGGTAGGTTGTCTACAATATCACACCACTTAAGGTGCGACTCGCCCTTTCTCATACCCTACTAACAAGTGATGCTTTCACTATAAAAAATAAAAGACTTAGCGACAAGAACAAATATGAATATTTATAACTAACACTTTATATAAATATCAGTAAAGACTTAAGCGAATCTAAATATAATGACATTAACTCAATTACCGCTAATTATTTTTGAAAAATATGTTACCTAATACCTACCATATTATACTATGCATGTGATGATGATTAATACATGAAACATAAACAATGAACTAATTTAAAAACACAACACAAGAAAAAGAAAACAATCCCAAAAATATTACAACTAACCCACAAAAAATGTTTTTTTTTTCAAACTAACTTGAAAATGAGAGGTGATGTGAGCAAAAAATTAAACCAAATCATGAAACATCTATAATAACTAAATAAATACACATATTGATCATTTAAATGGCAAATGGCAAAAAAAAAATCAAACCTTTGACAACTTTTAATTCAACTTGAGAGTAGATAGGATTTTTAGAAACACAAAAGAGATGTTTTCTTAATTTCACAATGGTAACAAACAAAGTGTATATATATAGTTATCAATTTTTCTTAGTAAATTCCGATAATTAATTTTTTGACTGTATATTTTTAATTTTTATACTATGAATATTATTATGGGATATTCCAGCTTATGCCTTACTCATAACATTGTGTAGTCCGTTTTAATTATAAAAATTGTGAAAAAGCTATACTTTTAGAGTTTAAAAGTAATTAAATATTCCCTTTGTCTCAAAATTATTTTTCATGTTTCTCTTTTACACATCTCTTAAGAATACATTATATTTTATGTCTTAATATATAATCTTTCTTCATTAAATATTTATTCTATCGATACGTCTGTAGTCCTCTAAAACAATCACTACTAAGGATAATAGGAAAATAATTAATTTTATCTTGATAAACTTTTAAAATGACAAATAATTTGAGACAACTATTTTTAGAAACTATAGATAATTCGAGATGAATAAAGTAACATACACCATTAGTGTAAATAATTTTTTTACATCATCAATCATCTTTTTCAAGAGCAAGTTAAAGGTAGAGAATAAGCTAACATATTTTATATTTAAGATTTTAAATCTCATATTTTTAAAAAGTTATATGACAATGTTGTCGAGTTATTATTTGAAGGGAAAGAAATCAAGAATTATATTGTTGAATCAATGAAGATTTCGAAGAAGTAAGTTTGAATCTCTTTCTGAAAAAAATTAGTATATTATTTTTATTTTTCAAACCATAATTATATTCTCACCAACTTATATCTTTTATAAGTTCGGCATAGAATCACTAAAATTTTATGGATATTCCACATTATATTCTTGTTGGTTGTATTCGAATTAAAAAAAAAATTACTTAACTAAAACTAATGAACTCTACTTTATTAATACTTATTAAATTTAACTACTAATTGATATTTATTATTAGGGATAAGGGTCTGAAAAATACCTCAACTTTGGTCGGATTTGCTGTTGCGATACTAAACTTTCATGAGGACCTATTATCTCCCTAGACTATTTAATACCGTATTTTAAACATATATATTTGCCCACGTGGACATAAAAAATAATGCAAAATTATAAA